>NW_006921594.1:4728714-4730319 GCF_000298275.1 Orycteropus afer afer
GGGAACAGATTCCTTTTTGTACACATTCCAAAGAAAGGTGATCCAACAGAATGTGGAAATTATCAAACAATATAATTAATATCACACACAAGTAAAATTTTGCTGAAGATAATTCAAAAACAGTTGCAGCAGTATATTGACAGGGAACTTTCAGAAATGCAAACTGGATTCAGAAGAGGATGTGTTGTTCTTGTTATTAAGTGCTGTCAAGTTATTTCCAACTCATAGCAACCCTATGCACAGCAGAATGAAACACTGCCCAATCCCGTGCTAGCTCCAAGATCCTTGCTATACTTGAGCCCATCGTTGCAGCCACTGTGTCAATCCATCTCATTGAGGGCCTTCCCCTCTTTCGCCAACCCTCCATCTTACCAATCATGACACTCTTCTCCAGGGAATGGTCCCTTCTGACAACATGATCAAAGTAGGTGAGACAAAGAACGTAGCGTCATGATTGAAGGAAGACTGATTAACAACCTGCAATATGCAGATGACACAACCTTGCTTACTGAAAGTGAAGATGACTTGAAGCACTTACTGATGAAGATCCAAGACTATAGTCTCCACTGTGGATTACACCTCAACATAAAGAAAATGAAAATCCTCACAACTGGACAAATAAGCAGCATCAAGTAAATGGAGAAAAGCATGAAGCTGTCAAAGGCTTCATAGTGTTTGGATCCACAATCAACATCCATGGAAGCAGCAGTCAAGAACTCAGACATCTTGTTTCACTGGGCATATCTGCTGCAAAAGACCTCTTTAAAGTGCTAAAGAGCAAAGATGTGACTTTGAAGACTAAGGTGCATCTAACCCAAACCACTGGAATTTTCAATTGCCTCATATGCATGTGAAGCTGGACAATGTATAAGGAAGACCAAAGAAGAGCTGATGCTTTTTAGTTGTGGTGTTGGCGAAGAATACTGAAAATGCCATGGACTGCCAAAAGAATGAACAAATCTGTCCTGTTAGAAGTGCAGCTGGAATGTTCCTTGGAAATGAGAATGGCCAGACTTCGTCTCACCTACTTTAGTCATGTTGTCAGAAGGGACCATACCCTGGAGAAGGATGCCATGCTTGGTAAGGTGGAGGGTTAACGAAGGAGGGAAAGGCCTTCGACAAGATGGATTGACACAGTGGCTGCAACAATGGGCTCAAGTACAAGCAAGGATTATGAGGATGGTGCATAACCAGGCAGTGTTTTGTTCAGTTGTACATAGGGTTGCTATGAATCAGAGCTGACTTGATGACACCTAAAGACAACAACATTCAATGTCCAGTTTTTGCATGCATGTGAGACAATTAAAGTATTATGGCTTGGGCCAGGCACACTTGAGTGCTCAAACTGACAAAAGAACACGGTGTAAGTAAATTTAGATGATTAACACATTAGCAAAGGTCAGTCAATTCTGGCCAGTAAATGTACATTTCATTGGTGGCCCCAGACTACAGAGATGCCATAAAACCCAGGCCTAGTTTCCAGGTTGTTTCTAGATGAGGGGAGACTATACACACAACCCAGGAAGAATGATAGGATTTCACTGAAGTTTTTGTTGTTTATCCTGCACTCAGGTAACTAATTAGTGTGTGTGTGTGTGTGTGTGT
>NW_006921594.1:4730684-4731704 GCF_000298275.1 Orycteropus afer afer
ACACACACACAGAGGTATGTATCACCTAACGTCCATTCAGGTGACACTCAACAACACATAGATCTGTGTGGTTCCATAAGATTTATTTTTAAAGGGGAAAGCAGCTCTCCTGTTATTATTGCCGCCTAATGGTTTTAACATTTCAGGAGGTCGCATATGATCAAGAACAGACAGTACTGAAGGAAGAAACCCCTCCCAGATGCACTGAAGGCATTGATGAAAAAAAGGCTCCTGGAATTGATGGAGTACCAATTGAGATATTTCAACATATGAATGCATGCTGGAAGCACTCATTCCTCTCTGCCAAGAAATGTGGAAGACAGCTACCTGGCCAACCAATTGGAAAGGTGGTCAGAAAGAATGTTAAATTCTTTTAAAATATCTTTATATCATATGCAAGTAAAATTTTGCTGAAGATAACTTAAAAATAGTTGCAGCAGTTCATTGACAGGGAACTGATGGAAATTCAAGCCAGATTTAGAAAAGGACATGGTAGAGAAATATCATTGCTCATGTCAGATGTAGCTTGGCTGAAAGCAGGGAATACCAGAAAGATGTTTACTTGTGTTTTATTGACTATTCAAAGACATTCAACTGTGTGGATAATAAAAATTATGTATAGCATTGTGAAGAATGGGAATTCCAGAACACGTAATTGTGCATGGACCAAGAGGCAGTCATTCAAACAGAACAAGGAAATACTGCATGGTTTAAAATCAGGAAATGTGTGTGTATCAAGCTTGTACCCTTTCACCATACTTATTCAATCTGTCTGCTGACCAAATACTCCAAGAAGCTGGACTATATGAAGATGACTGTGGAATTGACAATATGCAGATGACACAATCTTGCTTGCTGAAAGTGAAGAGGACTTGTATTACTGATGAAGATCAAAGACTACAGCCTTCAGTATAGATTACATCTCAATGTAAAGAAAAAGAAAATCCTCACAACTTTACCAATAATCAGCATCATGATAAACAGAGAAATGATTGAAGTTGTCAAGGCTTTCATTTTGCT
>NW_006921594.1:4736666-4739566 GCF_000298275.1 Orycteropus afer afer
AAAAAAAAAAAAAAAGAAGTGAGGATGGAGAGATCTGGTGGCACAATGTTCATGCCTTTAACTGCTAGCTAACGGGTTGGGAGTTTGGTTCCCTCAGTGGCCCTGAAGGAGGAAAGATCTGGCAGTCTTCTCTCATAAAGATAACAGCCTAGGACACCCTATCAGTCAGTTCTACTGTGTCCTGTATGGTCACTATGAGTTGGAATGATGGCACACAGCAACTTCCATAGCCAGGTTGCTACAGGATTACTATATCCTGAAAGATGATTCTGTTTTCAAAATAAGTTTTAAAGGTTCATAGGGGTGTTGCAACTGCCCCAGAAGCAAGTCCACAGTTAAAAAAGAATCCCAGGATAATAAAAATAATGACAGATACATTTGGTTTAAAGCATCATTTTTCAACCTCAGCCCTATTGACATTTCAGGCATTTGACTGCTAACCAGGAGGTTGGTGGTTCAAACCCATCAGCCACTCCTCAGAAGGAAGGTTGGGCAAACTACTTCCGTAATGATACCACCTTGGAAACCCAAGGAGGGGTCGCTATGAGTCAGCTCCGACTCAATGGCAGTGAGTTTGGTTTTGGTTTTTGGTTTAATTCTTTGCTGTAAGCTGTTGAATGTTTAACAGCATCAGCAGCTCTACCCACTAGATGGCAGTAGCAGTAAGTCTCCCCTTCTTCCCCAGACCCCAGTTAGGACAAACAAAAATTTCCAGACATTTCCAAAAGTTCTCCGGGGTGGCTGTAGGGACAAAACCATCCCTAGTTGAGAACCACTGGCTTATAGAAACTTAAATTATTTATTTGGCCATAAATTATCTTCTATGATTCAGGAGTCAAGTAATGTCCTAGACCAAACCTGAGAAGTATTTTATTACAACTTTCTAAGTCCTCTTCAACTAATTCTCCCCCTCTCATAATAACATAGCTATTACCTAGACAACAAGGAAAAGGAAAGGGGAAGGGACATTATCTGGGAAAGAGTACTCTTGTCTTAGTCCTAAGCAGTTTCCAACCCTTCCCCAATGGAAACGCATCATTTTACACACAGGAAAATCTGACCTCTCTCCTTGACTATGTATCCCACTTAGCTCTTAACTCAGAGTTCATTATTGCTTGCTCCAGTTACTGCTCAAAAGATCATAAGGAGCCTTAGCCTATAGCTCAATGAGCAACTCAGCATTGAATTAGCCTTTATGAACTTGGACTCTTGAATCCCTGATCTCAAACCATTAGGTCATTTTCTTATTCCTTCAACACTTGAATCCCTAACTGGCTTCCATAATCTCTGGGTCTTTCTACCCTCTAGATCCCCACTGCTGGGCCCCTACTACCTGTTACACACTTCCCAGTTCATAATCTATTGTTGGAACGACATCCATTAGGTCATTTTTTGCTAGTATTTTCCCCTGTCTGCCTTACACTTATGGTTCTACCCCAGTTTTGTGTTCCAATCAACCCTGTCCTGTGTGTGCTCATTGTTGGGTTACGGTCATAAAATCAATAATCTACTTATTAATTTTTAAAAGAGCAGTATTCATAGAGAAGGAGCTCTGGTGGTGTAGTGCCTAAGGTATTTGATTGCTAATCGGAAGATTGGTTGTTCAAATCCACCAGCCATTCCATGGAAGGAAGATGGGGTGATCTACTTCCATAAAGATTTACCACCTCAGAAACCTAATGGGTGTCACTATGAGTCAGAATCAACTTGATGGCAGTGAGTTTGGTGGATTTTTTTTTTTTAACCATAAAGAAGAGTCCTGGTGGGACAATGATTAAGTGCTTGGCTGCTAACCAAAAGGTCAGCAGTTTAAACTCACTATCTGCTCTGTGGGAGAAAGATGTGGCAGTTTGTTTCCGTGAAGATTTACAGCCATGAAAACTCAGTGGAGCAGTTCTGTTCTATCCCACAGGGTCACCATGAGTCAGAATTGACTCAGTGACAGGGGGTTGGGTTTGGGAATCATAGAGAAAAGAAGTGAGAAGCAGCTGTGTGGTTACTTCAAAGCCCTTCTTCCTTGAAAAGCTTTCTAGTGTAACTTGAAAACCAGAACCCTGATTATTAAAAGAAAAATCACAGGAAATACTGTTATGTTGTGTTACTATGATTTGAGGCTTTCCAAAATTCTGAGTCATGCAGGAACTTCTGTTTTCTCATGTTTTAAGTGGAAAGAAAAAAAAAAAGGAAAGAAATTAGTCCAATGATGCCAATGACCCATTAATGGTTCTTCTCTGCATAGAAGAGAAAAATAACAAAGATAATAACAAGTTAAAAATAAACATGAGATGTCAATTTTATGTATTGCATACAATCAAGTTTTACTTCAATTTTGGGACCTATAAAATTAGATCATGTTTAATTACAAACACAGGCATGTCTACTAATGTAAGCTTCCTTTGATAGTCATATATCTAGGAAAAGTTTATTGAAGTCAAAAAATGACCAGGAAAATTTTATTTAAGTATGAAAGTGATTTTCACTTCACCTCTGAGATGAGGTCAAGGAGAAAATTTGTTTGCTTGACTTGTGTGCATAAACTGAGATACCAATGAAGAGTCCTTGAATTATAAATGCCTAAACTGTGCACCTTTAACCACAAGATATATTGGATCTCCAAAGGTTGGCAAAGAGACCATGAGCTAGGACCCATGGGAGAAGGGACACAGAGAGAAGGGAGACTTACTAGGGTTGAGGCAGGGATGGTGCAATCTAACTTTCTAAAGAATTAAAGCATGAGAGGTTAGCTGCTGTGCAAATCCCAATGACAGAGAAGACTGTCCTAATGCTCAAGGTGAGGTCACTTGCACATGGATGTATGGAATGGTGTCCTACAGCAAGTGAAACAAAGATAATGCCATGGTTCAAGGAGGGTCCATCTAGTTGGAAACACATCCCAAGTC
>NW_006921594.1:4741649-4742747 GCF_000298275.1 Orycteropus afer afer
AAGAATGCTGAAAGTACCATGGACTGCCAAAAGAACTAATAGATCCGTCCTGGAGGAAGTGCAGCCAAAATGCTCCTTGGAAGCAAGAATGGCCAGACTTTGTCTCACCTACTTTGGTCATGTTATTAGAAGGGACCATTCCCTGGAGAAGGATGTCATGCTTGGTAAGCTGGGGGTCGACGAAAGAGGGGAAGGCCTTCAACTGACATGGTGGCTGCGACAATGGGCTCAAGTATAGCAAGGATCATAGAACTGGCACGGGATCGGGTGGTGTTTCGTTCTGCTGTGCATGGGGTCGCTATGAGTCGGAAACTACTCCACGGCACCTAACGGCAACAACAACACAACAAAAATATTGTCATGTCAATTTTTGTAAACATATACAACTCAGTGACTTTAATTACGTTCATCATGTACAACCATGAAACTAAGCATTTCCAAATTTTTGCATCACTATTTATTTGTTTGAGACATATATTAGCTTGACCACTTATCTTTTTTTTTAATTTTGTTTTTGTTGTAATACACAGCAAAACCTTGAGAAAGCTTCTTAATCTCAAAGTCTCATTTAATTCCTTGTGAAATGACAGTCATAATACTATCTAATAGGTTTGTTATCAGGATTAGGTAAAAAATAAAATAACAATAATAACACATGTATATCACTCCTCACTAGCCTGGTACATAGTAAGCATTTAATTACCAGTGAGTTCTGTCCTGTTTCCCTCTGAGTTTCCTAGCAATCTCCTGATTTCAGCCTTACCTGCTTATGAATTTCTAATCAGAGTCAACTTTCTGTTTGCTTATTGACCAGAACTGACAAATCTAGCTCCCTCAGGGGCTAGAACTCTGCCTCAGGCCCAAGTCATGCCCAGATAACACCTAGTCCAACCAGATTCCTCCTCTGAACACTGAAGGAACTTCAATGCATTCCATCCAGTACCATTCCTTATAGTTGTGTGTGGACACGCTTTATCTTGACAGATTGCCAGCTCCTGCAGAGAAGGGACCATGTCTTATATTTATTTTATGTTCCTTTATTGCCCTTTGCAATTTTGCACAACCTACATGCTGGGATGCTACTTCAAATGAGAGGGA
>NW_006921594.1:4744117-4753686 GCF_000298275.1 Orycteropus afer afer
TGTGAGGAACCTACCCAAGCTTAAACAGTACGTAAATAAGGGGCAGAGCCAGGATAGTAACCTGTTATCTCTTAATCTCTGAAGTATGCTACATATGAGTAAGCATTTTCCAGGAAAGTGGATGAAGAAGAGCATTCTTTGCAACAGAGAAATTCTGAACATGGCACAAAGCAATAAACTGGATTGTATGAAACCATATAAGAAAGTCTAGTGTGCATTGAAAAGGAAATAACAAGAGATGAAATTGGAGAATTAGGGGCTAGATTATGAATGATCTTGTCTGTCTACAATGCTAAGGATCTTCTAATTTATCCTAAAAACTAAGAAAGGACATCTTTAGATTTGTACATTAATAAATGATTAATCAGCTAACTAGAGGATGCCCGTGAAGGTTAAGACTGGAGGGAATGGGGTCCATAAGGAGGCAATTTAAAGGGTGCTGTAGGAGAGAGAAGCTAAGTGTCTGAACTCAGATAGAGAGAGCAAGATGGAGAGGTAGGAAATAAGACATGTGGGAAAGGCAAGATAAGTAGAAGCTAGTGACGAACTGTATGTGCCTACCTCCCTGCCCACCAGAGTTTTCTGTTTTAAGTAGTTTGTTCAGAAAAAAGGAAAGCAGAGATATATGCATTCATCCTTTCTGAAGTGGCTGGGCACAGGGCTAGGCACTAGAGCATTAAGAATGAATAAGACACGCTTCTCATCCTAGAAGCACCTACAGCCTGGGGTGGGGTGGAGAGAAGTGACTTGTAAACAAATGAGATTTTGAAAAAGTTGTTGTTGTTGTTGTTGTTGTTGTTGTTATGTGCCGTTGAGTCGGACCCGACTCATAGCGACCCCTCCTTGGGTTTCCGAAGCAGTATCACTGAAAAAGTTAGGTGGTTTAAAAAGAAACAGGTACATGCACTATGGACCCAAGGCAGGAGCAGTTAGCCCTAACCAGAGAAGATCAGCAGGGAAGGGTTTAGGGAGGGGATGAACCAAATCAAATCTCAGGAAATGAATAGAAACTTTCTAGTGGATTGTGGATTGCTTGAGCTGAATCTTTCTTCAGTACAGAGTGGCAGGAACACAGAACAAATAGTTCCAATGGATTATGCAGAAGAGGAGAGAGGGTGGAATAAATATATGGATGCCCACAGGCATCAAAAGTAGAGTAGGTTGAAAACAAAATCATATATATATATGCAAACACACACACACACACACACACACACACTAAAGATTATTAGTGGTTACCAGGGGTAGGAGGGAGGGGGAAAGGGGAAGCTTTCGTTTGCAAGGCATTGAGCTTATGCTAATGGTGGTGGAATATTTTGGAAAAGGATAGCAATAATGGTGGCATGACATGAAAAATGTCATCAGTGTTCCTGAGCTGTAAATGGGGAAGTTATGTTGGCAAATCTTCTTGTATATGTTTTCACCACAATAAAAGTAAAACAGACAAGCAAAAAACACTAGAGTAGGAATTTGTTAGATGCTAGTTCCTCTATTGAAAAAAAGGGGGCCTGCACAAATACAAAGGTGGGACATGAGCTAGAGGTCTGCAATAACACTGCAAGAAGGGCCAGGCATCAGGAGACGCAGAGTTGGTGCTCAGTGTGCTGGAAATATGTGTAAGTCTATTAGTTCAACCCTAAACCCTAGCAATTCTCATAATCATAAGGATGTCATCTTGAGATTCACAGTGAGGGGTGTGTGCATTAGGCAGTTCCTACTGCTTTTCTAAAGGATTTTAAATCACCCCATAATAACTTATGTTTAGAAGCCTCACTGATTCAGTCACAAATATTGATCTTTGTGAGTCTAAGTGTCTACTTTTTTGATAAATTTATTTACACAGACATCATTTATTTTCTATAAGCAGTGCCCAATGCCAAAAGGACAATGTTATTTATGAATATACACTTTCTGACTTGGAAAGTATACCTTTGCTTAACCTGTTTAATATACAGCATCTATGCAAACACTGTCTAGATCTCAGGCATCTTCCTGGAAGTGGCTAGTTACTTGCTTCTAAAGTTAAAAGTCTATACCTATCCATAACAATTAAATAAGAAAGTAGAAAATTCAGTTACTGAAATTGAGCATGCACTTCCTAGATGTTTGGGCCATCAAACATGTTCTCTTCAATGCAGCAGCATCCATTTTAAACCTTGTTCTTACTTTGATTTTGAATAATCTCAGTATTATTTAAGGAGAGCTTAAATTTTTTTGCTTAAGAAAAAGAAAATAATTTATTTAGCAGAAAATATACTTAATAAAACCACTTTAATTAGATGTACACATTAATCATGAAATTGTGCAAAATAAGTATATTGACATTTCTCCATCAACCATAACAAAGCTCATATGGCAATGGTTAGGACATAATAAACAGATCGGGAAGAATATGAAGGTCAGTGTTATTTGGAGTAATTCTAGCATGATTTAGTAAAGATTGACTCTCCCAGGATAAAATAATAGGTTCTCATTGTGTGAAGGTGACTTATTTGAAATTGAGAACCCAAAATTCTTTATCTCTTCATATCAGTCAACTCCTGTCTAATCCACACACCCAGAGTATCAAATCTCTGATTACCTGTTAAACTGAAGACAGATGGTTATAGAATTTACACATATTCAATACCTGCAATAAAATAAACTGAAGTTATGACATCAGAAAACAGTAGGTTAAGGGCTAAGGTAAATGAGACCTGTCTTTTCACACATAATAACAAGTCTATTCATTCCATTATACTTCTCCAGTTGCCCAAGGGGAAAATAAAGCACTTGAAGTTTCAATTGGGAAAGGTGGCTGACCCTAAACTTTTCAAGCGGTTTACAATGCTTGTAGATTGCTATTTGAATCATGTGTGCCAGGCAGGGATCAGGACGAAATGAGGCAGAAGAGTTTGATGAAACGGAAAATAAGTGGTTCTACAGCAGTCATACATTAATACAACAATGGGTGTATCATAGACCTTCACATAAACACTTTAGCATATGGCCTATATATTTCAAGCAATGTGAACAATAGGAAAGATGTTTAATATCAATTGACTGACTTCAACATTGGAAAAATACAAATTAACCAAAAATAAATTCAAAGAGTAATTAATGGATCCCATAAATATCTCAAGGGCAAAAATACTGCTTTCTTCTCAGCATAGAAAATACAATTTCCAATGATAAATTCTACCATATAAAAGTTTTAGTGTTCATGTTATTTCTATGGCATTTAAAAGTGTATTTTTAATTGTCCTATAGATTTCCTTAAGCATACAAAAATAAATTAGAGGTTCTACTTATCATTGAATAGCCCCAAAATAGTCAATACTATCTCCATTGCTAAAAATATGTAAAATGTTCCCACTACTAGAAATGTATCCTAAAGAGACTCAGGACATGAATAGATGTATGCACATCCATGTTCACTGCAGCACTATTTGCAATAACAAATGGATGGAGACAACCTAAGTGCCCATCAACAGATGAATGAATACCCAAACTACGGTACATACACACAATGGAATACTATGCTGCATCAAAGAATGATGAAGAATCTGTTAATCATCTCATAACGTGGATCATAAACTTGGAAGACATTATGCTGAGTGAAGTAAGTCAGTCACTGAAGGACAAATATTGTGTAAGTCTGTTATTATAAAAAGTAAAAAAAAAATTACACAGGAAAGGAAACTATCTTTGTTGGTTACTAGGGATGGAAGTCCTGGTGGTGTAGTGCCTAAGATATTGGACTGCTAACCAGAAGCCTGGTGGTTCAAACCCACCAGCCACTCCTCAGAAGGAAAATTGGGCAATCTACTTCCATAGTGATACCACCTCAAAAACCCAAGGAGGGGTCGCTATGAGTTGGATAGCTCCCACTCCATGGCAGTGGGAGTTGAGGGATGGGGAGGGGAAGGGAGAGAAAATTGCTGGTTAGTTAAGGGACATATGTTTATTTGGGTGAAGGGAAAGGCAATATAACAAAAGTTTGTGGCCAGCATCATATCACTAAGCAAAAGTAAGACATGAAGAGATGCACAGGAGGTACAGACAACAAAGTTCAATATTATTACATACATGATACTGAGTTATCAGTAATAACAAACACTAATCTATGGTGGATGTATAGGTAGACAGGCAAAAAGATCAGGTATGTGTAGGTGAATGGAAATATACCTGCGAGTAGACACAGGTTTGGCAGATGACATTCCTACGGACATATCTGTAAGTGCCATAAAACTGTCCATACACATTTTAGAGCTAATGGGACAAAGTTAGGATAACTTCTTAGCCACAACCAAGCACCTGGAGGGAATAAGTCACTGAGCCTGTAGGCTCAGGACCATGATCACAGGGGACTCCAAGCTCAATTGGTACGGTATAGTACACAAAGACATTATTCTATATCCTACTTTGATGAGTAGCAACTGGAGTCTTAAAATCTTGGGAGCAGCCATCTAAGAAGCAAGTATTGGCTTCTCCTTATCCAGAGTGAAGAAGAATGAAGGAAATCAAAGATGCATGGAAACAGTCCAAAGGACTAATGAACCACGAGAACCTCAGCCTACATGGCTCTGAGACCAGAAGAAGTAAATGGTACCTAGCTACCAATGCCAACCAGTCAGAAAGAGATCAAAACTGGAGATGCTAGATAGAATGGGGAAAAAAAAAAATTGTGGAACAAAATTCAAAAACATAAATTGACCAGGCTTACTGGTTGGACAGAAACTGTTGAAAACCCCAAGACAATGGTCCCTAGTCACCCTTCAGGCCTGGAATTGGACTCACTCCCCTGGCTTAACTCTCAGCCAAACAACAGACAGGGCTACCAGTGGAATATTCCCAGGGGTATGCACTCCTTAGATCAATCAACCATGGGAGGTTAGAAGGACAGCATTTGCACAAGTAAAAAGCTAGGGAGGCAGGAATGCATAGTCAAGAAGGACACAGGGAAAGGGTAACCAAACACAGAGAGGAAGTGGGAAGAGAACTGTTACACTGTGGGGATTATAATCAGTGTCACAAAACAAAGTGTGTATGAATGGTTGAATCCAAATGAATTGACTCATAAAATGTCACCCAAATCACAATAAAAGGTTAAAAAAAAATGAAATGTATACTAGCATAACCTGCATGTCAACTGTCCCCCATAATGTGCTCTCACCAAACTGAAGTATTTTTACAAACAACAGGATTCAAAAGAAATAGAAGAGTCGCTTTGCAGCTTCTCAATGCATGCTGCATAAAGGAACTCTGCTCACTGTGCCATGAAGGCTGATAGCTACTGAAGGCTGAAGCAATCGTCATACTAGGATAGGCATCTGCCCGCACTCATTTAATGTTACTCAAGTACCTCCCACTGATGTATAATAGTGGGAGGCCTTTTTTGTCTTGATTCTAATCAGATCCGCTTTCTTTCTTCCTACTCCCCTTTCTCTCATACTTTGTTCCTTCCTCTCTTTTGCCAGTTTGCCTTTTCTTTCATCCAATAATAATAATGGGAATCAGTAAGCAGACCTACATGTACCTCAATGCCTATCTCAGTCCACATGCAAAGACCAGTAAATTCATCACCTCTACCCATCCCTCACCCTCAGAAAAAAAGTAAACAAACTTTCCTACATCAAAACTGTAGGCATTAAGAAGGAAATGAAAGACTCATAGAGGAAGTTAGTCTACAGGACTAACGGTCTAAAGAAACCATTACCTCACCTACCCTGAGACCAAAAGAACTACTACTGACCATTCTAATCAGGGCCACAATGCCACAACAGATGGACACTGATAGACTGAAATGTGATACAGAATCTCAAATTCCTTAAAAAAAAAACAAAAAAAAAAAGCAGTCGTACCAGACTGGTTGAGACTGGAAGACTCCCCAAGAAAACTGCCCTGAGATACTCTTTAAACCTTGAACCCAAACTAAGCCCTGAAGTTACTTTATAGCTAAATAACAGATTGGGTCACAAAATAACACATATCACACATCAGTACTGTGCTCCTTAAAAAAAAAAAAAAATCACCCAAATGAAACCAAATGGTCAACAATTACTTTAAAACAAAATGAAAATGTAAGTGGGCAGGGAAACTAGAATAATGGAAATGGAATAACCAGAACAGAGATCAAGAGAATGTGTATGCATTTTGAAGATTGTTGAATGATACTGAACAATTTCTGTAGAAATTATTGAATGGAAACCTAAAATGCTGTCTAAACCTTCATCAAAAACATAATCAAATATTATTTTAAAAAAAAAAAAAAAAAGGTTGGGCATCTTTACTTTTAATCCTCCACATCCAGTGGATTGCCAAAACTTGACATGGATTCTTGCTAAAAGCCTTTCAAATCTTTCACTTCCCACCATCCTCACTGTCTTCACCTTAATGTGGACCACCACAGTCTCTTCCTTGTCTCCTCACTGATGCTAACGTCTCCACTCTTGGCCCCTCCAGTTGCTCTTCACCCTTCAGCTAGAGGAATCAACCTAAGATGCGCATCTGGCCAAAGTACTCCTCTGCTTAAGACACTTCAATGGCTCTCCATGTTCTTAAGACAAAGTGTTATATGCACAGAGTGTAAGGTTTTGTCATCAGACCATAGCAGCCCCTAGAGAGAAAGACCTGGCAATCTGCTCCCCTAAAGATTTCAGCCCAGAACTCCCAATAGGGCCATTGTACTCTATCACTTACTTGCCTCTTAACCTCCCTCCTGACTCGTACACAGTCTGTGCTCTAGCTATCACGAACAGAAGGCACGTTTTCTCTAAGGCCTTTGCATCCATCGCCTCTTTTTACTAGAAAATCCTCCCTGCCATCTTCCTGACTTTAACATGGCTGATTCAAACGTAATTTAGAGGACTCACCTCACATATTGATTCCTTCAGAAGGGTTTCCGCCCTACTAGTTTGATTTCCCCCTCAGAAATTGAGTGTTACACTACTGTATGGGGTGTTCACATTCAGTTTACCCAATATATCATCAACTGTTCACATGTACCATTGTTGTTTAGAGGCCTTGTATAGAGCCCAATTCAAACCAGGCCCTCAGTAAATCTAAGTTGAAAGAAAGAAAATATGCAAATCACTTAGTTGTAAGACAGGTTTGGTCGTGGCACCTGTGTATCAAGATCAAAGATACTAACAACAAATCAAGCCTCTCAGTTTTGCATCCCACAATCTGCGTGTTTGTTTTCACATACACTCAGATCATTTTGTTGTTGTTGTTTGCCGTCAAGTCTGCCCGACTCATAGTGACCCCTCTATGGAAGTAGGATTGCCCAACCTTCCTTCCCAGGAGTGGCTGGTGGGTTTGAACCGCCAGCCTTCTAGTGAGCAGTCAAGTGCCTTAGGCACTATGCTACCAGAAAGCTCAGGTCATTTTAGCTCTAAGCTATCAAGGGTTGACAGAGGCCTTGATACCATCACATCCAAGTCATATAAGTAGAAAAACAAGTTGATATTTCCCAGAAAACAAAGGCTTGGGCTCACTAAAAGAGTCCTCTTGTTGTTATGTGCTGTTGAGTCAGACCCAACTCATAGCGACCCCTCCTTGGGTTTCTAGTTTTTTAAAATGAAAAATCAACCTCCATAGTTTCAGAGTCACCCCACTGACTCCTATTATCTGAAAGCTGATCAGCTGCTGCTTTTCACAGTGGCTGTTACCTGCCTGGTTAACAGAGGGTGGAGCATTGCACAGCTCTAAGGTAGAGCATTGCACAGCTCTAAGTTCGATGTTGGGAGCTCTGGTAGCATAGTGGCTAAGGCACTTGCCTGCTAACCAGACGGCTGGCGGTTCAAACCCACCAGCCACTCCTCGGAAGGAAGGTTGGGCAATCCTACTTCCGTAGTGATACTACCTCGGAAACCCAAGGAGGGTCGCTATGAGTCGGGGCCGACTCGACGGCACATAACAACAACAACAACAACAAGTTCAATGTAATCTGAACCTAAGTCAAAGAATGTAGCTAAACTAGTGTAATAACTGGAAACCAATTCAGTCCAAAGAAATATTACCACTTTCTCAATGATTAACACAAAACTAGCAATCTAACCAAAAAAATAAGGACACTTGGTGGTACAATGGTGAAGCATTTGGCTGCTAGCTGAAAGGTTGGTGGTTTGAACCTACATAGCAGTCCCTAGGGAGAAAGACCTGGCAATCTGGTTCCCTAAAGATTTCAGCCCAGAACACCCGATAGAGCCATTGTACTCTATCACATGAGGTCTCCATAAATCAAAATCCACAGCATCCAACAACAGAAAAATATTTTTTAAACCCATTTAAGGTGACTCACAATTTAAGAATTCTTAAAGTTGATGTTTAATTTGCTTATCCCTCAGTTGGTATCAAGATAATCTCTATATCTAATTTAGAAGAATCTCTTGAATAAGAAATATGAGCTTCAACTCTCAAACACAATGTCTAAGGTTTGGTTTTGTGTGTGAGGAGTGGGAAAAAGGATAAGGGTAAGGCAGGATCATTCTCTGATTGCCCTGATGATCCAGAGGAAATAGGTACCAGTCTTGACAAAAACAGATTCTCTAATCCACAAAGACTCACCTTCCCTGCCCAGCTGCTGTTCTATATCCTATATGAATAACCGGGGAATGCTATTTTAGTTGGTACTGTAATGCTCCACCCATTTGCCTTCTTTAGGGTTTAAGCATCCATCCTTCAGCTGTTAGGATTATCACTATTAGTTGTGTCACTGAGAAATGCCCTCGGCTACAAGGAACTATCTCAGCTAAGCTTTGATCCCCTCTCAAGAAATAACCACAGTCAATGACCACTCAGAACAAAATACAAAGTTCCCTTGTCTCATTGGAGCAAGTCAAGGGCAGCCCAGAGCTCACTATAGGCTTCTTGCACCTGCATTGTAGGTCAGCTTTCTCCTCTGCCCAGCCCTGCTGTGCTTACTTCCTCACAGGTAAATCTCTGGAAAGCACTCCTCCAAAGACCTTCTACGTGCAACTCTTCATCTCAAGAGTGTTCCCAGGCAACCCATGTCCACAATCATGTAAGGCAAATCCAGCTATATACAGTTGGTTTGTTAACTTCTTCAATAACTTTAATTCTCAGTTTGACTTTCCATTAGAGATGTTAACCTATTAATTGAGACAGAGGCAATCTGTAGAACTTAATTCATCCCATTCAAGTGTAACAAAGTTTAGGAACCAAATCATTGGTATTAAAACTTACCTAATATCTACCCTATATCTGAAGAGTTTTGAATGTTTGGCAAAATCGTTAGATAATTTTATCATCTTTCAATTATAAAAGGAGTGATATTCTAGATGAAATTCTAAATGAAGGGCTTCAAAGAGAACACAGAAAGAAAAGGAGAATAAAAATGATTTGTCCACAACAGATCATCAGCTTCTCATAAATAGGGCAATTGTATTCAACTGAACTTAAGAAGATCTAGTTAAGCCCTTTCTGATCAAAATACAAATTATGATAAGCATCTATTTTTCATTTCTTAATCAATCCTTTAAAATCTCCTTTGCAAAAGAATGAAAGATTGTCATAGAAGTAATCAAATCTTTCATCCCACCCACTCCTCGGGGTTTGTTTTATTT
>NW_006921594.1:4754861-4755985 GCF_000298275.1 Orycteropus afer afer
GATAGGGCCCCACACATGGTTTAATGTTTTGCCATCACTCTCTAGAAACTCTTAATAGTTTTTGAACAAGAGGCCCCATGTTTACATTTTGCACTAAGCTTTGAAATCTATGTGGCCAGTCCTGGGCTAGCCATATTTGGAAAAAATAATTGGCGTTTTAACAGATGGCAAAGATTTGAATGGTCTGTGTGAAAAGAGAGAGTGAAGGAATATTTTTGTTGCTTAGTTTTTTAATTTATTATTTTTTTTTAGTTAGCAGTCCCTCAAGACTGTAGTCCTGAACCTCCAAGCCCAGTGCCTTATTACCTCAGGGTGTTTGGTTATATATTTTAGCTATAACTCATACAGTATTTATTTTCACAACTTTCCCCCTTGGTTGTTCATCTATATATATGGATGGTATTTACAGCACTTATAAATACATGTGTAGAAATATCCTTTGCCAAACCTGCATGGGTGTAGTCCCGTTTGCCTACCCATGTCTGTCTAGCTAGTCTATCTGCTTGTGTATCCACTGGTAGATTATAGTTTGTTATTACTGATATTGCAGGATTGTGTATGTAATATTTCTCTTTGTCTGTAACTATTGTGCAAATCATCATGTCTTCCCTTGCCTTAATGATATCGTACTGATCATCCCCTTATTGTTTATAGTCTTTCCCTTCACCAAAATTAATATGTTTTTATCAGTGGCATAGTGCCTAATTAGGGCACTTGACTGCTAACCAGAAGGCTGGCTGTTCAAACCCGCCAGTCACTCCTTGGAAGGAAGGCTGGGCAACCTACTTCCATAGAGATACCGCCTCAGAAACCCAAGGAGGGGTTGCTATGAGTCAAATCAACTCGACAGCAGTGAGTTTGGGTTTTTTTTTTATTTGTTTGTTTGTTTTCATCCATTTAGTGATTTTCCCTTCCTCTCCTCTCATCCCTGGTAACAACTGAAGAATGTTTCTTTCAGTGTGTAAACCTTTCCTTGACTTTTTATAATAGTGGACTCATACAGTATTTATCCTTTTGTGATTGACTTATTTAACTCAGCATAATGTCCTCCATGTTCCTCCTGGTTATGAGGTATTTTTCAGATTCTTCATTGCTATTTAACTTTGCATAGTATTCCATTGTAT
>NW_006921594.1:4757120-4758212 GCF_000298275.1 Orycteropus afer afer
TTGAAAACGACTCCAAGACACCTAACAACAACAATAAACTTTATGGGAGCAGATTGTCAGATCTTTCTCCTAGGGAGCCTCTGGGTGAGTTCAAACCCTCAGCCTTTCAGCTGGCAGCCTAGCCCTTAACTACTGTACCACCACAGCTCCTTTATAAAGCACTAGACCAACAGATTATAGGACAGGAAATTCTAAATTGACATTCAATGTTTAATACCCACTTGAAGATCAATCTGAAACAAAGAGGAAGCTATCTCTGAATATACAGTGTAAATCAAGGAGGAAATACTACATATTTTACAGAAATCCTCTGCACACAACAGCTTCACAGGGATGCCTGTCATCCATTCATCAATGTACACCAATATTTTAACTTCTAATGGGGCAGTAATCACACTTTTTCTTTCTAACATAAGCATTCAAGCTACATAGTACTCTTCATCCCATAAGACAAACCATCAATTTTTCACCCGACTGAGGTAAAGAAGTGAAAGCTAAAAACTTTAAGGATATGAGAATGCTTGTCCAGGGAAATGTAAGCCTAATTCTGATAATATGCAGTTGTGTAACAAAGGGCCTGACAAGGTCAATCCGGGGTGGCTGGTTTCTTGATGGGGCTCCAAAATTCTATTTTAATCTCAACTGTAAGAAAAATATTTAACTTGACACTTGAAGGTGGGGGCAGGAAAAGACTGAGAAGAGTCAAAGCAGCACCCTGGGTAAACTATGTGTGAGCGTCCCTCACTTGACTTTTATTTCTTTGAAAAGCTCTGTCCCAGAGCTGGCATAGAAATTGTTTAGTCATTTAACTCATTTCTGTCTAATCGTTTCTGGGTGTTTTTGTTTATAAAATGCAAACATTTCATACATATTATTTGACACCGATCAGTATTAGTTATTACTGCGTTGTTATCATTTGTATTAGGAAAATTACATTTTAAGGGAGTAGAAAAGCTTTTCCTAAAAAGAAAAAAGAATAAATAAATAGTGAGGGAGACAAGAGAAGAAGCATTCTTCTGTCTCAATTATTGGTACCAATTGAGCTCTGGTAGTATGGTGCCTAAGGCACTTGACTGCTAACCAGCAGGTTGG
>NW_006921594.1:4760152-4761121 GCF_000298275.1 Orycteropus afer afer
TGTTCGACATTTAAGTGATTCACTCAGTCAAAAACTAAATCAAAGTAGCTATCTCCCAGAAAGGCACAATTTGAAATTAAGAATTATAAAAAAACATAAAAACGTACTTGTCTAAGGTGAAATTTAACCATCCAGAAATGTATGGTACAATGACTTGATATCCGCAAATTTGTTAAGATCATTCTGACTCATGACAGGAAATGCTTTATAGGGAGTCCATAGAAATCTATTTTTAGAACACATAATATTTAAAAGCTTGATCAAGTTTATATCTTAATCCTCATATTACATCTTTGTTCATCTAAATAAAATATACAGAAACCATTTTACATCTATTCATTTTAGCCTACATGATGGTTTGAAATAGTATGTTACACAAGCTTATAACAAAATATGAACAATGGTATTATATTATAAATATATTTATTTATGTACATATACATTAAAATATTTTTTTAAATTCTTTTTGAACATAAAAAAATGCCTATTTTTTTTCCTCTCAGCTTGAAATAAAGAAAAGTAGAAATTCCTAAGCCTTTGGCAAGATAAATGTCTGTCTTGAAACAAGCTCTTATAATGAGCACCATCTTACCAGCATAGTATGGGGGAGTGGAGGGGGAAGATAAGAAGTTCAGAGAATGTCAGCTTCAGTAGACACTTTCAAGGCCATCTAACCCAATCATTTTTTGAAGTTTCCACCACATATCAGCCAAGTGTTCATTAAGCACATCTAATGATTGATGAAGAGTTCATAGCTCAGCAAAATAGCCAATTTCCTCTTAAGACTTTAGGAACCTTTTCCTTATATTGAGTTGACACATGTCTATCACTTCCACCCACTGGCCATACAGAACAAAGTGCAATTTCTTTCTATTAGGCCCTCTGCTGTGAGATGAAACCAGTTGCTGCTGAGTTGATTCCAATTCACAGTGACCCTATAAGACAGAGTTTCCAAGGCTGTAAATCTTT
>NW_006921594.1:4762121-4764133 GCF_000298275.1 Orycteropus afer afer
TGGTCTCAGTTCCAAAGCATATGGATGGGCCCTCAGCCAGCAATTTAGAATACCAGCACTCCAGGTCATCCAGTTCTATTCCAAATACCTACTGGGAGAAGAAATGTTTACGGAAGATGGGTTCAAGGCCTTATAAATTAGATCCTTGTTTAGTCCTTGTTAATATCAAGTTCTCAGAAAGCTATGTATTAAGAACCCACCACAGAACACATTTCTGATCCATTCCAATGAGTTGCCTTTAATGCTTTGTGCTGATCTTTGACAGAAGGTTGTTATAAGAAATAACCATATGAAATTCACAGTTGCATTGCTATTTTTAAAAACTGAGGGGATTGCCCATTTTGCTACTCAGAGTCCTTTTTAAAACCTAGGAAATCTTTGTTCTCCTTGAAGAATTATATGTTTCTATGTTTCTAATGATAGAAATTATCATAATGGTTTTTTGTGTAAAAGAAAAAGTAAGCGTTAGAAAGAGAAAAGTAAATTTATAAAAACTAATGAGAAAAAATGTCATCTGATGTATGAAAAAACAGTGAGAAATATGTGTAGTACCCACTTATCAAAAATTGAAAAGGGGTCAATGAGAGAAAAATGGATATTTATTATTGAATCTTATCAAATGCTTATGATTAATTAAGTCAAGGAACAGTTGCCCCTATATATTCTCTTCCCAAATAATCAGCCTCAATAATTTATTTCTTCCCCACCACATTAGATATTAAATTAGATGAACCTAAGAAGTACCTGGATATTTGTTAAAAAAACATTTGCATTAATAATGGTGGCACCACATGAAAAATGTCATCAATGTCCCTGAGCTGTAAATGTGAAAGTAGTTATGTTGGTGAATGTCTTGTTGTGTATGTATTCACCACAATTAAAGTAAAAGAAAAAAAAATTTGCATTGTTAAAAAACTCACCATAGTGTGATTGTAATATAATCAGATCATAGAATGTACTGTGCAATCACTCTCCAGCATGAATTTTAAATCACATGAATCAACCCAGTCACTGTTCCCTGGGACCACTACTGTTTCTCGGGATCCCTTTTGAAGACTAGTGACCAAAGTTAGGTACAGTATTCCACCAGAGGTCTTACTAAAGCAGAGCAGGTATCTATCTATCTATCTATCTATCTATCTATCTATCTGTATATATATATAATCACCTGCTCTTGCTTAGCAACCTTTCGGCTAGCAATCAAAGACCTTAACCACGATACCACCAGAGCTCTTTTATAAGCCTTTAGAGTTAAGGGTAATCCAGCTAGGACCAGTTGGGGCATAATTTACTTTCCTATGCTACCTGCATTTTCAGCCTGGGATGTTTTTAGTATTATAAATTTCATGCAGTCTGTCACCTTGGTTACCAGCTCTTAATCATAAAGGGCCATTGGTCTATACAAAGGCATTACTGTTTTCTTGTGAACATACTAAATTATTAATAATCTCCTTATGCTTTGAAGTGATTAGTGTAAGTTCTTGATCTTGAAGCACAGATTTTTCAAAAGTCCCCCTTTTGGAATTTTATACATTATTTGGAACGTCAGTGATTTTTTAATAGTTGATATTTGTAAACATATCATAATCTATGTTCTTTGATTTATAACATCTGTGTCCATCAGTGAGTGTTTCTGAGCCTGGGACAAATACAATTTAACTTACACACACACAAACATGCACACACACTCATTTCTTATATGCATTTATTATATCTAACTCAAAATCAATATCGGCATTCGTCATTCATCCGGAGGGAAGCACACGCACACCAAAGATCCCTCAATGGCTCACCATCATTAAGCTTCCTAAGGGACAACAGAGCACCTCATTTTCAGGAAAATTAAAATGGAGTCTGACTCTGTGGCAATTTCCCACACAATAGCATGGGAGCAATGTTTAAATGTAGACTTTGTCAGATTTCCTAGGTTCAAATTGTTTTTATCACTCACTAGTTATATGATCTGATGTAAATTACTTAACCATGCTTCCATTTCCTCATCTGTAACAGAT
>NW_006921594.1:4764963-4790383 GCF_000298275.1 Orycteropus afer afer
ATTTATGCCAACTATACTAGACCTAAGGAGCTCTGGTAGCATAGTGGCTAAGGCACTTGACTGCTAACCAGAAGGCTGGCGGTTCAAACCCACCGGCCACTCCTCGGAAGGAAGGTTGGGCATTCCTACTTCCGTAGTGATACTGCCTCGGAAATCCAAGGAGGGGTCGCTATGAGGGGTCGCTATGAGTCGGGGCCGACTCGATGGCAAACAACAACAACAACAACAACAACATACTAGACCTTGTATATGTTACTTCATTTAATGTGTATTAGCAATCCAATGCAGATTGGTAATTTTCATTACAAATGAAAAAATTCACGTTTCAAGACGTTAGATAATTTACACAAGTTCATAGAGTTAATAGGTGTCAGAGATGAATTTTGAGCCAAGAGTTGACAGATCCAAAGCCTGTGGTCTTAATCAGCCCATTACTGTGGGGAAAGTGCTATGTAAAGAGATTATCTCACTTTTCAAAACTCTAAATTTGCCCATGCAGGCATGCTTAATTTGCTCCTTCTTGCTGCTGGAAGGTCAGCAATATAAGAGAGAATTGAACCTGTCAATGTCTATGGGTGTGGTTCCTCCACCTTGGACACCGTAAGCTTGTGTGATTGGTTCCCAAAGGTTATTGAGGTTCAGTCGTACTGTGTCCACATTCACACTGGACTCTAGATGGTGCCTGGGACTGTATACCAAAAATAACATTTCGTAACTCTCCGTACATCTCTGTAGAATTTTGGCACAAGACGTATTTACCTTCAGCAGGCATTTTTTTTCTACAACCACTAAAGAATTCTGGAAATGGCAGCTTGCCCCATCCTGTTAGCCTAATGATTACTTAGCCCTAATGTAATGATCTCAGTGACAAATGTCCTGTCACTGGTGGGAAATACTGACTAGCTCTGGGTTGCCCTTTTTTATTGTGAAGCTTCCAATAAAATGTTTCCACTCACTTGGCTTGCTCAGTTGCTAATGAAGAAATCTGGCTTTTATGAATTTCCTGACCCACACCGGTCACTGCAAAACCCTAACATATGACAACCCTGCTTCCTTTGATGGATTCCAGAAGTGCCTTCTTCAGGGCCTAGCAATGACTCACTTCTAACAGTCATAAAAAGATCAGAAGCCACTTCTCCTTTCTTCTCTGAAACCATTTCTTGGCAACAACTGACTTGGGAAATATTGCCTTCCACTGCTCAGATAAATAACTAAAGTAATGTTCTTCGTCTCTGAGTATATCAACAGCTATGAGTGATCTCTGTCTTAGTGAAGGATGGCATGGGGTTGGATGTCCTTGAGTTGAAAGACTAAATCCTGGATTTGATAATCCTATATACTTAATATCAAAAGAGAAACTACATAGAAGCCTGCAGAAGCATTTGAATTTGGGGGTAACATTGCAGAAGCATTCATCTTGGGGAAAACACTGAAATGTGGCATTGCATCAGAAAAATGGTGGCTCCCACCGCCAGCAGACATGACCCTGAGCAGAACATGTAGCTAGTAGATGCTGGACACAGAATGAGCTGCTCATGGGGCTAGCACTGCTTAAGAAGCAATGGTCTCTTTTAGAAGACCACACATATACTCCATGGTAGTTTCTGTCCTGGGATACCTAAATATGGGTTACAGCTAGGAGATAAATAGTTCGTTGAGATGGGTTGAAAGCATGTTAAAAATCAAACAGAAGCTTCAGATCAAAAGATTGAAAAAGATTATCATATTCATTGTGTTCCAAAAATTAAGCCCAATATCCACATCACTTAATACTAGTACCTCCTGGGTGAAACATTTCCAAATACAGTAAGCATCTTAAACTAATAAAACCATTTATATGATGCTGACTTATTCATCAAAGCCAAAGTTCGTTTGCTTGTTTAATGATCTTTTGATTAAGCTTTTAGTAAAATAGATAAAATTTCTTCATACCAAGCAAATGCATTTCAAGTAGGGACTGTAAGAATAACGTGCATCCTTTTCAGACGGTGGATCTGGTGAAGCCGAGGAAATTCATGTGCAACCCTGTGTGGAATGCTATCCCCAGAGGTAAGACCCAAATATTCCCTTCTCTCCTGCAAGCTCTGCAGTTAGTTATCCCACAACAATCTATCCACAGGAACGTATTCCTCTGAGCCCCTAAATTTCAATGAGCATTTCCTTTTAGCAAGGCATTTAACATTGCCTTTTCTTTCTGCAATATATGGAAAAAGAAGCAAAAAAATTACAGATTAGCTATTGTCGTTAGAAATAGAATTCAAAAGGAATTAAGAGTGTTTGTTTGTTGGGTTCTGGGAGTGGTCCTAGAGGCCATTACAGATGAGTAATTTCTTGAGGCTCTTCATCCATCTCTAGACTCTCAACCATATTTTCTAAACTTCTTGAACCCAGTCTTGGGAATTAATGATGTAACCCAAGCTGAGTGGAGGATATGTTTTAAACATAAATGTAACCCCCAGTGGTCATATAAGAATTGAACAAAAAGCCCCATCAAGGCAACAACTGGACAGTTTTCTAACCAGCTACCACAGCTTTAGAGTAATAGGGCAGTGTTTTCCAGTTACAGGAGCCCTAGTGGCACAGTAGCTAATACTTGGCTGCTAACTGAAAGGCTAGCGGTTTAAAACCACCAGCCTCTCATGGGAGAAAGATGTGGCAGTTTGTTTCCATAGAGATTACAGCCTTGGAAAACCTATGCAACAGCTCCATTCCTTCAAGGTCAGTGTGAGTCAGAATGGACTCAGTGGCAATGGGTCTTTTTTCTTTTGTTTTCCATCAGCCACAACCCAAAGCCCAGAAGGCTTATAGTATTTCTCCAGCCAAGGCTTCTGCCAGTAGTTTCCACTTGCTCTGCCTGGCAGTGGAAGAGCACACTCACAGTGAAGAGAAGCCACATCCCAGGATCTCCCACAATATCATGGATTTGAGTAACAGCAAATAATAACAAACAAACAAAAACAAACCCACTGCCATCAAGTCAATTCTGACTCATAGAAACCTTACAGGACAGAGCAGAACCATAGGGTTTCCGAGGCTGTAAATCTTTATGGAAGATTTTACTGCCTCAACTTTCTCCCACGGAGCAGCTGATGGGTTCAAACCACCAACCTTTTGGTTAGCAGCCAACTGCTTTAACTACTATACCACCAAAGCTCCCTAATAAAAACAACAGCTAATATTTAATAATGAATTATTATGTAGCACTGTGCTAAACCCTTTTGGGGAATTAACTTATGTAATCTTCATAACAAATATATAAACTCACTGCCATCAAGTCGGTTCCAACTCTTAGCGACCCTTCCTTGGGTTTCCGAGGTGGTATTTCTACAGTGGTAGATTGCCCAGTCTTCCTTCTGAGGAGTGGCTGGTGGGTTTGAACCACCAGCCTTCTGGTTAGCAGTCAAATGCCTTAGGCACTATACCACCAGAGCCATCCCAAAACATGTGAAGTAAGTACTAGTGACATCCCCATTGTATATGGATAAGCTAAGTCTTAGGAAGGTTTAGTAACTTGCCTATTATCACATAGCTGGTAATCAGCAGCAGTAGCATTCTAACCAAGCAGCCTGAGTCTAGAGTCCTTTACTTTTAACCACTAACCTTTGTTGTTATTTTTGTTGTTGTTAGTTGCCTAGTTAATGGGAAAAGTGACAAGTGTTGAGCTCTGGTGATTATTTTCAGGCATTTTAGAAACATTTAATTAATCTTCATATAGCAGTTTTTACAACTAAGGAAACTGAGACTCAGAGAGATTAAATAACACCCAAATCCACTGAGCTGGCAAGGGACAAAGGTAATATTCTTTATAGTACATTGAACAGCCTCATTGCAGCTTAAAAACTGAACTGAATAACAGATATAGTTTAAGCAGAAATTTTATTTCTATCTGCACATTGGCTCTATTAGAGTTGCTGTTATAAATGAGGGTCAAACCTGTCTGGCAGGGACTCTGATAGGATACAGAAAGATGCTGACAGAAAAGCAGTACAGCCAGCATTACAAGGAAAGGGACCTGAACTACTACCCAGGGACCCCACTTCGAAGCTATTTAGGACCAAAACTTCCCTGCACAAACCACGACCACTCTTCTTCATATGAGCAAGGATGTTATTCGACCTCTTAACAGTGCAGTTTAAAGAAAAAGATTCTCACCATCCACACTTTCTTCAAACTTAAAACTAAATGACATCTTCAGAAACAAGTCTTTAATGACAATAACTTCAAATTAGGCTTTGCTAATTTTAGCTAGTGAAATAAATATATAGGAACAAATAAAGTCCCCAAAATGTTTACATAAGAATAAAAGGATAGTTTGGAAGACATGAAAAGTATAGCTCCCATTTGAAATATAGTTCATTAGAAAGGTATGAAAATAAAAGTCACTCAAGACAAATGAGACATTTAGAAAGAGGTTGTTAAAATAATCGAGTTTAGACCAACAATGCCGACAACATAATTGGGCAGTTACCTTCAGACTTGTAATTTGCCAGACACTTTTGTTTGGCTTATTTGACACCTTTGGCCTCTCATAAAATGTGTTGGCATATCTTTTTATTCAAATACCTATTAGTAGCCAATATAATTGAGCACTTGCTGGGTGAGTGTTTGGATACAGGAATATAAGGCCTGCGGTCTAGAAAGACTAGAAATACCTAAGAAAAAGGAGAGCCAGCAATTATAAGATTACATGCTAATTACGGGCATTGAATTGGATGTATCTGCAGTATCTGAGACACTGAACTAGGCGACTTTTCACACAGGTCAGGGACTTCATGTCTAATCTGCATCAATAATAATTTAACGTGAGGAGTATAGGCCCCAAATAAATTGCTGAGTCAGTAAATATGAAAGAATTCAGAAGACTATGTGACTAGAAAGATAAGGACTTCACAATGCTAGCCGCCAAGCTTGCCTTTCAGAAATGGGTAAGACTGACATATGCAAATAATTCTCATTTATGGTTAAAAAGTAATAATTTTACATCTCTTCATAAATATTAGAGGAGAAATTCACAAAAACATGATTGGAAAGACACATCACTGCACTCTTGAACTCTAACAGGGAAACTCAGAACTCCAGGAACTCCGAGAATAAAAAGAGCCTCTATTTTGAGGGCTTGAACCGTTTTTCCTAAACCATGTAAGGACATCCAGGAGCGCAGTGCTTACAGCATTGGCTGCTGACCAAAACGTGGGCAGTAATAACCCACTGGGGCTCCATGGGAGATGAGGCCCTCTGCTTCCATAAGGATTTACAGCCCTAGAAAGCCTATGGGGCCGTTCTACTAAATAGGGTCGCTCTGAGTCAGAATCGATTCCCTGGGAGTGGGGTTGTTTAGTTTTTGTGGTTTGCTTTTCCATAAATCATTTTACAGGCACAAGTGGTTGTAAAATTTTACACAATGTTTTATTAAACGCGTTTTTTTTTTTTTTTTAATTGATTAAAAAGTTAACAAATGCGGTAAGGCACATTTAGAAGATAATTACAGGATTTCAGCGCTTGTGGTTCAAAAACGCCTGAAACAGTTAGCTCTACTCGGGTTATATCACATCATCATTAATGGAAAAGACAGAATTTTTGTCTTGAGACCACACACAAGGTTTTAAAAAACAAAAAAACTTTCGTGCTGTCAACTTCCTGCTGTCATTTCGTTAGGTTATTTTTAACGGAGCTTTCGTAAATTCATTTGAACAGTAAACGTGGGACCCTACGGGAAAGCCGGGAAGTTCCCTCCTCTTAGTTTCGCGTGGAGCGTGACCTTCACTACTACAGCCAATTACAGGGAAGAGCACCAGTGCACCCTGGGCGTCCTCAGCAATGGGGATTGTGGGAAATGTAGTTTGAGGCCTCCGCCCTCCTCACCATTCCTGTAATGGCTGCTTCCTGGAAGGTAATGTACAAACTCGTCTTCAAAGGATGGTTAGATTGCCAGTGTATTTTCAAAACAGGGAGAAAATTTGCACTTTACCGGCCAAAACAGGAATTGTTTTTTCAAATCTTAACATCAAGTCGTGGAGCGAACTTGTCTCCCGGTTCGATTTATTTTAGTGTTTCCTGTGTGAGTGAACTGACCAACTTTGTCTAGTTCCCCTGCTTGGTCAAACTACTCTCACTACCCATTCCTCTCCTTTTCATACAGCCTCTCAGACCTGTACTGACTCTAGCTGCCTCTTTAAAATAATAATAATAATGAGTTATTTTTATTTTTTCCCTTCCCCATTCTGGTAACAGGCGTTATCACGTGGAACCTCTTAGCCTCAGCATCCGGAGCTTCAAGTACGGAGTGTTTTAAATCAGATAGAATCATATATCCACCCGTTTCTTTGGTAAGTCTTATTAGTTCACCACAGCTTCACAGAGTTCTATGTTGTGTGACTTTTGCCGGATTTGTCTGCATTTCCTGGGTGAGAGAAACCCTAAGAAAATAAAATGTTTACTCACTGGGATATTTTAAAGGAGCTCTGGTAGGGTATTTTAAGTTTGCCAGGGAGCGTCTTGTACATTTCCTGTTCTTAATTATGCCCCCACTTTTTATTTTCTGTTTGGTTGATGCACACATAATTGACATTACAGAGTTTCCATTATGGAGTATGGAAAAATTGCAGGGGAGAAGGGTTTAGCATGAAGAGAGATTACCTTCAAATGACCATGGTTAAGTATGTCTGACTTCCTGGTGCTTTTTGCATCTGAAATGACAATGTGGGTCTAAAATGGTTCATCAAATCTCTAATTTAAAAGTTGGTTGTACTGTTATTTGTCATACTCCGGTTGTCATTTGGAAATGTAGGACTATTAGGAATTTTTAATGGTTCCTTTTTGTGTCGACGTTTCATTTCTAGGAACCATCCGCCTTGAAGATCCAGTCGCCCAAGATCGCAGCATAATGATCTCAGTTTCAACACAGTTGCTGTCAGTCCTCGTCTCACTGCTCCTGGTGCTGCCTGTGGTTGAAGCAGTGGAAGCAGGAGATGCGGTTGCTCTCTTGTTAGGTGTGGTTCTCAGCATTACAGGCGTTTGTGCTTGTTTAGGCGTGTATGCACGAAAGAGAAATGGGCAGGTGTGACTTTGAAGGGCCTCCTGAATCAAACCTCATCCTGAAAACCTTTGTGCTATTGAAGTTAAAACGGAGCTTTGATGTCTGAAAGCTCTCAAGAAAACAGTAAATATGGTAGTTTCACCTTTTAGATGTTTCCTTCTAAATGGGAACGTATTGATATGGGGAAAAAATGTTTTCTTCATATCAAAAATGCACTGAAAAATAATGACTGTCATTTGTATTTGCGGATTAGAAAGGTGATGAGAGAAATAAAATGAAAGAAACTGGCTTCAGACATCCCGGAGCACATGAAATAGGAAGAAGGAAGCCCTTGTCCAGAGGCCTAGGAAGTCACCATTGGTTGGTTGTAATTACTGCCTCCTGAATCACTGAGGAGTCTTTTCTCCATATTTTTATTGGATTTGTGTTTTAAATAAGTTAATATTGTACTTACATATAGAATTTAGTCAATTAAAAATCAAAACCTTTATTTCCTTGGGAGAAAAAGTTTAGAAAAATTTATTCAATATGTCCTATATTGAAATGGAGAAATAATTTAATGTTAAGAAAAAAAGCTTATATTGAATATTGAAACAAAAGATTTTTTTTTAATAAAAGGAAACAACTTTATATTGATTAACTGATTAACACCCCCATGCTGAGAAGTGCTGTATTAAATATAAACCCATTATGTTGGAAGTCAGTGTGTGGTGTGCATTTCTGTTTGTTTTGGTGCTGTGTTTCTGCAGATACTCAATTGCTACATGAGCTCAGTGAAGAGCAGGGTGCCTTACCTTAACATGAGCTTGAGAAACAGGCAGCAACGAGGTTTCTGGCAGGAAATCTACAGATAGAGAAGGGAAATATAATGACATGTCAGTCAGAGGTCTTTGAACTTCTTAATCAAAGTTTCCTATAACTAACAATATCAACTATAGGCTTTTTAGAAATACAAAATCTCAGGGCTTGCCCAAGGTAACTTGTAGGCACATTACAATTTAAGAAGACTGCTAGATAGTGTTTCCGAAACTTGCTTGAATCCAAGAATCACCCCAGGTACTTGGTAAGACTCAGATTCCCAAGTGCCTCTCCTGAAAATTGTATTTCAGTAGACCAAAGGTGGGGCCTGGGACTGTATGTTTAACAAGGGCCTCCAGGCACTTGATTCTGTTGGTGCAGCCATCATAGTAAATCAATACATCTCTCCACAGCCTGAGTAAATAAAACTATTTTGGGGTCTCAGTGGAAGCAGGTAGTCAAGTTTCTTCATAAAATAATGGATTGTCCAATGTCTAATCTTCTCACATAACATTGGGAGCCTCAGTTTTGATTGGGAAATAGGAGCTACAACCTAAAATCCTTTTACACTGCAGTTCAAGTGTGTACCAGCTTGGCTTGCATGAGACATTTGGTAGGGGATATAAGCAGTGAGGGACAGCTACCTTATAAAGACATGGAAACAGAATGACTTTCACTCATAGCAGTTTTTTTTTTCACCACAGAAAGCGCTAATATTTTTGGCAGTTATACAGAATTTGATTTTGCAGGGTTTTTTTTTTTCTTTGAAAAAAGGAAAAGGAATGCAGTTTGTACTGGAACTGAGGTTCTTCCTCACAAATGTGAACTTTTGCATTAGGATTGGGAGAAATCAAATGTGAAGTACGTTTTAGATCCCAGTGCATTAGTCATTTAGTCACCTTCAGGTGCTATTTTTAAAATGTTCAAAATAAGACTACAGGCAAACATTCTTTAATGCATATTTCCAGAAGGGATTAGAAAACTGCCATTTTCCAATTTTCCCCTCAACAGTAACAAATTCTCATTCAGGAATTTTGATGGGTCTGATGGGGAACACCTCTAAAAATAGCCTCACTTCCATCTAAGATGTTATAGTTTTGCCTGAAAAGAACAGAAACCCTTACAGTAGCTTATAACCTTTTTAGGGCCAGCAACCCCTTTGAGAAAATGTACATACATGTTGGCTTTTTCAGATTAACTTCAGTGAGTTCACAGACTTGAAGCCCATCCATGAACCCAAGTTACATGCTTCTGTTGAGTTCCTTTCTTAAGAGGTTCTTTCTAATTCTGTTGTTTTTGTTATGTGCTGTCGAGTCAAACCCGACTCATAGCGACCCCTCCTTGGGTTTCCGAGGCAGTTTCTAATTCTACAATTCCTTAATTTCCTTTGAAGTGTACACCTGTGAAACAGTGACAGCCAGAATGGGATTGATGAATGTCCCAATTCATCACAAACACAGTAGTTAATATCAAATGCTCTGTAAATACTAGGTTGGTTTTGAGTTCAGCCAAAGGGGTAAACAAATGGTTGAATTCAACAAGGAGTGAAGAATTTAAGGTCTTTCACAATTCTTAAATTTCTATTTTTTTGTAATTTTATTTTAACTAATTACTGTAATGCCAATCATGCATGCATCATTTCTTTCTGGTTCCTTTCAAGATTTTGTTCTTTGTCTTCGGTTTTCAGAAGTTTAACTGTGATGTGTCAATATGGATTTCTTTGTATTTATCCTGTTTGATATTTGAATCTCAAGGTTATGTGTTTTACAAAATTTGAGAGTTTTTCACCCATTATTTCTTCAAATACTTTTTCAGTCCCATCTTCTTTCTCCTTAGTCTTCAGTGACTCAAATGTTAGCTATTTTTGTTATGGTCCTATATGTCCCAAAGGCTCTGTTGATTTTTCTTTTTTTTCCCCTAACCTATTTTCTTTGTTACTCAGATTGGTTAATTTCTGTTCTGTTTTCAAACTTGCTGCTTCTTCCATCTGTTCTCTACATTCTGCTGTTGTATCATTTAGTTCTGAAGTTTTCATTTAAAAAAATATATATCTTCTATTTCTTTGATGAGATTTTCTATTTTTTCATTGCTTTCAACTGTGTTTGTAATTACTAATCAAAACACTTTGATGATGGCTGCTTCAAAATCCTTTTCAGATAATTTAATATCTGTCATTTTAGTGTTGGCATCTGTCTGTCCATTGTCTTTCCTTATTCAGATTGAGCTCTTCCAAGTTGTTGGTGTGATGAGTGACTTTTGATTGATACCTAGACATTCTGGGTATCATCTTAAAGACTTTATCAGAGCTCCTCTGACACTGCTCCTGCAGGGGAAGAAAGGATACTGCCTTGTTACTGTCAGATGGAGGTAAAAGTAGAGACTCTCTACTCAACCTCTTTTGACATCCAGGAGGGGAGAGTGCCTTGTTATTGCTGGAGAGGATGGGAGTTCAGACTTCCCAATAGGCTTCCACTTAGGAGGTTGGGTAGCATAGTGCCTAAGGCATTTGACTGCTAAGCAGAAGGCTAACCACCAGCCACTCCTCAGAAGGAAGGTTGGGCAATCTACTTCTGTAGTGATACCACCTCAGAAACCCAAGGAGGGGTCACTGTGATTCAGGTCCGACTCCATGGCAGTGAGTTTGGTTTTGGTTATCCCACCCTATATGGAAGGGGAAGGGTGATTTCCTACTGCGTTCATCACTGTCACCAGGGGTAGGTGGAGAGAGTGACCTCATTACCACTGAGTTGTGATAAAAGTCTTTACTCTCCACTTGGCCTTTTCTGATACCACCTCAAGTAGAAGGACAGTGGCACTGTGTTGTTACTGGATTGGCGTGGAAGCCCAGCTGCCCCACAGTCTCCACTGACAATATGGCAGGAAGTGAACTCCCCACTCTGCCTTCTCTGATACCACCCCTGTGAGAAAGTTGGAGCATCTTATTACAGTCTGAGGAAGGTGGGAAGGTTGGCTTTTCAGTGGTGTTTACTTGCAATACAACAGTTACTGTCTAAAGTGTTCTGTCTTGCTACCTGGTCCTTTGACTAGAGAAGCAGCCTTCTTGGGCTTTTTCTGTTTGCACCCATTAGCATTTCTGAGTTGCCAACTTGCTCAGTACCCAGTCTGTGATGTACTATATAAGGGTTATAAAAAGCCCTCGAGGAATTTACCACTGTTGTTCCTTGAGTTCTAGGGTCCCTAGCCAACCTTCTTTCCACCCTTGAATCTGCTTATGCTTCTGTTATATATGATGTCCAGTGTTTCTAGCTGTACCTAATAGGTTGAATGGGGAAAACTACATTCATTCCATCTTCCTTGAAGTAAATGTCTCCTCGGTGTATATTTAAAGAATGAATTTTCTGAGGTACTCCACAGGTAGAGAAATAAAACAACAGGTAAATGATCAAGTCACCATATTCACTTATAGACCTGTGTCCTGTGATCTCCCACTTCCATTTTCCCCCCTTCACCCATCTAACATATTGTTTATTCTAATAAGCTCAGCTGGAGAGTATGATTCACAATCAAGAATGCGGCCATGTAGATAAAGTTTGGGGAAAAAAAAAAGTGAACTGCTGCACATTTGTCTCAGCCTTGAGAAATCAATGGCTACTTCTTGAAAAGCGGCTGTAATCCCAAATGTGCTAGCTGTGGAAGAACCTGCCAGAACCAGGAAGTCTCAGAAGCTGCACACCTTCACCTTGTTGGGCTTTCTAGGCTCTGCAGAAGCTTGCCAACCTCCATTTGCCTCTTTGGGCATAGGAAAGGTGATGCGGCTCAGCCTGCAGCACACAATGAAGGGAAGAGTAGTCTCCGCCTGTGACCTCTGTCCGTCACAGAGACTCACATGTCAGTGTGGTTGGTGGCACTGCCATAGGGGTTAAGAGCCCAAGTTCTGGAATCCGGCAGACAAGGATAGATAACCAGACTCCACCACTTCAAATGTGGTAAGTCACTTAACTTTTTAATTTCTATCTCCCTGAGTGGTCAAATAATTACTGAACTTGGCTCCTTAGCAAAAGGCTGAAGCTTTGAGTCCTTCCAAAGGCACCTCAAGAAATCAACCACTGAAAACCCCATGAAGCACAGTTCTACTCTTACACACATGGGTGTGCTTTGAATCAGAATCAGCTCCACAGCAACTGGTGGTGGTGATGGTGGACCTGCTAGATGAGGGTGATGATACCTCCTTCAGAGGTAGGTGAGGATTACATGAAGTGATGCCTGTGAAAGACGTGGCACGCTGGGTGGTGGTGGTATTATTATTACTATCGGTATTGGTATTTGGAGATGTTTCCTAGAGACAAAAGAAAAACTTCACCAGCATCAATTTTGTATTTATATTTCAAGAAGATACCTGTAGAATGTTATATACACAAATCCTAGATTAAACTGTTCTTTATATATGAATCTTGTATATATATCTTTATATATAAATCTTCAAAGATATTCAGTCTTTGATTTCTTTATCATACTTTACCCCACAACCACCACCACCATTATAGGCATACAAATTGATAAAACTCAAAGATATTGGTAAAGAAAAGAAAGCTACAGTTTTTCCCAAGTCTTATTTGTACCTGAGATTCTTCAGGGGAAAAAGAAATGAGGGGGAAAAGAAGAATTGCTTTTGTTTTACTACTTCCTAATGTGTTCAACCATGGATCTTTCCTAAGTGATTGTGAAAATGGTGTGGTGAGAGAAGCATCTGACCTCCTCTAACTTCACGAGGGGAAGAAATAATCAGCATCAACATCAGCCCAAAGCTGATTCCTATGAGGTGGTGGTCAGATATGTATCACCTCTCCAACCTCTTTACCGATTTTCTGACACCAACTATCCCTCCGATGACACGCTCTACTTCTTTGCCGGGTTTGATAATTTGTTGCAGTGGCCACACAGAACTCACAAATAACAGTCACAGATAGTACTCACCATTATGGGGTTGCTTATAGTAAAGTAAACAGTTGCAGTTCAGAATCAGAAATGACTCAGGATACAGTTCTTCAGTCAGGACAGCTGCTTCTCAGCAATGTCCACAAGCATGCCTCTTGCTGGCCCTAGGCCTCCTGCCCCATGGCCACATAGTTTCTGCCCTGTTAGGCAAGTGTTACAAAGCTCTTTAGCTCTGCCAATAAGTGCTCAGAGGCACCCCATTTCACCAGCAAGCCTCTTACTTGAAGGTGCTCAACTCTCTCACACGATAGGCCAGGAATCCCAACAGGCTGTCTCCTGCTGGTCTCCTGGCTCTGCTACCTCTGCTACTACCATTTCTCTGCCATTGCTTCTCACTGTCTCTCACCATCTCCAGTGTTACAGCTCTCTCCCTGCTTGGAGTAGGAGGTTCTCAGCACAGGGATCCCTGGTCCAAAGGACAAGTTTCACTCTTTTCTTTCTTGGTGGTTATAAGGTCTCTCTTTCTACATCTGGGATGGCTCATTTTAAGTTTAGGAGAATGGAAAAATTCACCAATCCCTTCATTAGTGTTCCAAATACTCTGTTTGTATGGTTCCACCCCCACAGAGCTGTGTGCACCTTATTTACGTTATTAGCAAGCTATCCAATCCTCCTGGTGGGCCAGAGCACCTCATTTGCATAGTCTTATCAAGCCATTTGGTGAGAGTTACAAATACTATGGTGAGAAGAGCCATATTAAGCAATTCACTGCACCAGCAGGAACATAACAAAAGCTTAGTAGGAACTACTAAGGAGGTACAAGGAATTTGGCTTTGTCCTCTCAAGAAGATAACCAATCTGGTCCATATTCCACCAGGAAAAATAATATGACAACTATTTATCTCATTAGAAAGCATAAAGATGTAAGCTACATAAAACTTGTTTAATATTTGTGTCCTATAGTGAGGGTAGAGAGGAAGCTCCTATCTTGATTTACACAAAGTTTTCAACCTTCAGTGAAAATAGGTCCAAATCAATAAAAGCGTTTACCAAATAACATTTAAATTTTTTTCCACTTTTCAGTATTTTTTTCTAAATATTTTCTGTAATTAAATAATACAGATCTAATATCTAAATTTAAAAGGCAAAAGGCCAGAAAAATACATGACTGCTGCAGAAAACCAAAGTGTATGTTCATTTCTCAATGATTTGTAGTGTCAGAGCTGTGGTTCTGCTCTCAAACATATTTCCACCGAATAGCATTATATATGGCTGATTAAAATTTTGAAAATATTAATTGGCACTTCATAATCTGAAACAAAATTATGAAATTTTATATACAAGAGGGCTAATTATTTTTTAAAGGGCTAATCATGTAGCACTTTGTTAAACACTGGGATTATAAATATACTTCTCAATATTAATCAAGATAATTATGCTCTGGATAAATGTGCATAAATCATTTAGCAAAAGAATTTACAAGCAGGCATGATCACCAGGAACAGAAACTATATCATATTCCATTTCAGTTGATTTGTCAGAACAATCCCTTCACTTGGCCACAAAAATAGCCAGGACATTTTGATACTAACATAAAACAGTTTTATACATCCTATGACGAAATGTGGAAACTCTCAGTTGGTGTTCTATCAATTCCTGGACCCTTGTTTTGCACCAATGCCTTCAGTGCAGCTTGGACTTCTTCCTTCAATACTATCTGTTCTTGACCATAAGCTCCCACCTGAAATGGTACAGTGACTCCATGTATTCTTTCCATCTTCTTTTGATGTTTCCTGCATCATTCAATATTTTTTCCATAGAATCCTTCAATACTGCCACTTGAGGCTTTAATTTTTCTTCAGTTCTTTTAGCTTGAGAAATGTCAAGGGTATTCTTCCCTTTTGGTTTTCTAACTCTAGTTCTTTGCACATTTGATTATACTACTCGCCTTTGTTTTTTGGCATTGAAATCTTCTGTTCAGCTCTTTTATTTAATCATTTGTTCCATTCACATTTGCTACTCTACATTCCAGAGCAAGTATCAGAGTCTCTTCTGACATCCATTTTTTTTTCCCTTCCTGTCTTTTCAATGACCTTTTGCTTTCTTCATATATGCTGTCCTTGATGTCATCCCACAACCTGTCTTATCTTTGGTCTTAAGTACTCAGTGTGTCAACTCTATTCTTGAGATGGTCTCTAAGTTCAGGTGGGATATACTCAAGTTCTGACAGAACACCAATTAAGATGTTTGAACAAATGGATGCAATGCTGGAAGTAGTCACTTATCTGTGCCAAGATATTTGTAAGACAGATACCTGGCCAACTGATGGGAAAAGATCCGTATTTGTGCCCATTTCCAAAAAAAAAGGTGATCCAGCAGAATGCAGAAATTATCAAACAGTATCATGAATATCACACACAAGTAAAATTTTGCCCAAGATAATTCAAAAACATTTGCAGCAATATATTAAAAGGGGGTTGCCTGAAATTCAAGCTGGATTCAGAAGAGGATGTGGTATAAAGGATATCATTGCAGATGTCAGATAGATCTTGGCTGAAAGCAGAGAATAGTAGAAAGATGGCTACTTGTGTTTTATTGACTATGCAATGGCATTGAACTGTATGGATCATAGCACATTATGGATAACACTGCATAGAATGGAAACTCCAGAACACTTAACTGTGCTCATGCAGAACTTGTATGTAGATCAAGAGGCAGTCATTCCAACAAAATAAGGGGATACTGCTTGGTTCAAAACCAGGACGGATGTGTATCTGGTTGTATCCTGTCATCATACTTATTCAACCTGTATGCTAAGCAAATAATTCAAGAGGCTGGACTGTCAGAAGAAGAATGTGGCATCAAGATTGGAGGAAGACTTATTCACAACCTTATATGCAGCTTATATGCAGATGATACAACCTTGCTTTCTGAAAGTGAAGAGCACTTGAAGCATGAAGAGTACATGAAGATCAAAGACTGCAGCCTTTAGTGTAGATTATACCTCAAAAAAAAATAATTCTCACAGTTGTACTAATAAGCAACATCATGAGAAAATATTGATGTTGTGAAGGATTTCATTTTACTGGAATTCACAATCAATGTTCATGGAAGCAGCAGTCAATAAATCAAAAGATATATTGCATTGGGAAAATCTTCTGCAAAAGAACTCTTTAAAATTCTTAAAAGTAAAGATGTCACTTTAAAGACTAATGTGCCCCTGATCCAAGCCATGTGTTTTGCTTCTCTAGTAGGAGCTCTGGTAGCATAGTGGCTAAAGCACTTGACTGCTAACCAGAAGGATGTCGGTTCAAACCCACCGGCCACTCCTCGGAAGGAAGGTTGGGCAATCCTATTTCCGTAGTGATACTGCCTCGGAAACCCAAGGAGGGGTCACTATGAGTCGGGGCCGACTCGACGGCACATAACAACAACAACAACAAAGTGTTGCTAAAACAGAAAATACCACAAGTGTATGGTTTTAACAAACAGGGATTTATTCTCTTACAGTTTAGGAGGCCAGGAGTCCGAGTTCAAAGTGCCAGCTCTAGGGGCTGGGTGAAGACCCCTCAACCTTGGGCTTCAGCTCTGCCTCTTGCTGCTGGCCCACTAAAGCTAGAGGCATCTCTTTACTCAGGCAGCTGCTAACTGCTGAAGCTGAAAAACCCAAGGTTGACAAGTAAAATGGCACAGTCCCAAGGTTATCAAGCAACATGGCAGGCCACTAGTTCAAGTACAGATACAGCCCCAAGATCAGCAGGCAACATGGCAGGCTGCTGCATGAAGACTCAGCTACCTGCAGGGTCCAAGGGTGCCAAAAAGCTCAGAGATCTTTCTTAATGCTGCTTCTCATATACTGGAAGCAGCCCATAATCCCTAAGGCAGCTACTTAGCAGCTCATAGTAGATTCCACCAGGGAGTTGATTACCAATTCCATCATGGGGAGTAACTAGATCCAGCTGCCCAGCCACTCAAAAGCCCAGCCAAATTGACACATAACCTCAACTATCACACCATGGGATTTTCAATCACCTCATGTGCATGCAAAAGCTGAACACTGAATAAGGAAGACCGCAGAAGAACTGAGGCCTTTGAAATATGGTGTTGGCAAAGAATGTTGAATATATCATGGACTGGCAGAAATACAAACAAATCTGTCTTTGAAGAAGTAATGCCAGAACGTTCCTTAGAAGTGAAGAAGGCAAGACTTCCTCTCGTGTACTTTGGACATGTGATCAGGAGGGACTAGTTCCTGGAAAGACATCATGTTTGGAAAAATGGAGGGTCAGTGAAAAAGAGGAAGTTCTTCAACGAGATGGACTAACACAGTGGCTGCAACCATGAGCTCAGGCACAGCAATGATTGTGAGGACGTGCAGGATGAGACAGTGTTTCATTCTGTTGCATATAAGATTGTTGTGAGTTGGAACTAACTTGATGGCACCTAACAACAGCACAACAACAGCAACGTGATAACAGGTGCTAATTTTCACTTGTTTAATTAACACTTTTCAAAATATTATCTGTTATCTTTTTCTTTTTTTTTTTTTTTCCCTAAATTTTTTATTGTGATTTGGGTGAAATTTTATCAAGCAGATTCCTTTTACATCCAACTGTTCACACACATTTTCTTTTGTGACACTGATTATATTTCCCACATTGTAACAGCTCTTCTCCCACTTCCTACCCATGGTTACCCTTTCCCTATGTCCTTCTTGCCTATATATTCCTGCCTCCCTGCCTTTCTTCATGTGCAAATGCTGCCTTTCTGATCGCTCATGATTGATTATTCTAAGGAGTGTAGTTGTTCAGCTGGTAGACCTGTATATTATTTGGCTGAGAGTTAGTTGCAAGAGTGAGTTCAATTGCAGGCCCAAAGGGTGACTCAGGGCCATAGTCCCAGGTATTCTACCTATCTCTATGTGATCAGTAAACCTGGTCTTTTTCATGATTTTTAAATTTGTTCCACATTTTTCCCCCACTCTGTGCAGGATCTCCAATTTTGAGCCCTTTCTGAGTGGTTGGCATTGGTAGCCAGGGACCATCTCGTTCTGGTCTCAGGGTCATACAGGCTGAGGTTCTCATGGCCCGTTAGTCCTTTGGTCTACCTGCTTCCATGCGGCTTTGGTTTTCTTCACTCTTCTTTGCTCTAGATGAGGAGAGACCAATAGTAGCATCTATCAGTACTCTTTAGAGAGAGAAAATAAATAAATAAATTGCTACCACTTGATTGACCTTGAGCCAATACTTTTTCATCTGTTAAATTATTTTTCAGTCATAGCTAAGAGACCTCTAGAGATAGAATTTTGTGGCTCCATTAAAAAATATTTCCTAATCTCAAAAATAATAAGGTTTAATGTGTTAAAAATATTGTAATTGCCCATTTACAGTCAGCAGCAATGAGAAGCTGATTTCCTCTTTGAGCGCCTCAATGAAAACTGTAGTCTAGTCATTTGGTACATTTTGAATTTCAACTGAATGAAGTAGGGGAAGCTCATTTTCTGCACTGAACAAGTGTGATTAGGGATTGTCTCAAGAAGAAAGAATGAAAACAAGCCATAGTCCTGCCACTCCCATCCACAGCAAACAGCCCACATGCTAATTGGTGTCGATGGGCAGCGTCCAGGAACAAGAAACAAGCAGTCTCACGATTTCATATGCTCAGTCCACTCTGGCACCACCGGTGAGATTCATCTTACAGAAACTGTCTTCCCCTTGGTCTGTCTGACCAAGACAGACATTTGAGAAGGTGCTTGCACTTCTCTTTTCTTCACACACCACATCCAACTCAGCTCTAACTACTACAGTATCTGCCTCCAAGATACCCAGGATCCACCCACTTTTTCCATCCCAGGGATTTTACACAAGTACAGACCACCATCATCTTGTACCAACATCATCTCTGTAAGCGTTCTTCTGAGCTCCGATGCCATTTCTTTGCAATCCTTTCTAACACAAGGATGACAGCAAACTTAAAACACAAGTCCAATCCTAGTACAGTCAAGTTCAAAACCCTTAAATGCATTTTCTTCTCTGGTGGCGTAGTGTCTAAGGCATTTGACTGCTAACCAGAAGGCTGGCAGTTCAAACCCACCAGCCACTCCTTGGAAGGAAGATCGGACAATCTACTTTCATAGTGATACCGCCTTGGAAACCCAAGGGGGTCACTATGAATTGGATACGACTCAACAGCAGTGAATTTGGTCTTGTTTTGGTTTTGTTTTCATGAATTCCTTAACAAGTCTTAGGGTGTACAGTTTGACCTACCCTATTTCCTCTTCTTATTTCTCCAGTCTCATCTATGACCATGACCCCAATCTATCTTGCATTCTAACCTCCAATAAAAAACCAAGCCCACAGCCCTTAAGTCAATTCTGATTCATAGGGACCCCCATTGGATTTCCAAGGTGATAAGTCTTTATGAAAGCAGATGGACTGCTTTCTGTGACTGCTTTCTGCTCCTTCTGTGGAGCGCCTGCTGGGTTGGAACCACTGACTTTGGTTAGCAGTCAAATGCTCTAGGCACTGCACCACCAGAGCTCCTTATTCTAACCTCCAGCCACATTAAAAGTTTTCAGTTTCTAGTCAGCACCATCTCCTTCTCTGCCCCACTCTACCCATTTCTGTCTCTTTCCCCTTCCCTTGCTCCCCTCCCTCCCCTTCTCCTTCTCCCTGTCACTTTCCTCTTTCCTCCCCCTCCCTGGCTCTGTAAGCTATTCTCTCTGCCTGAAGCAATCTTCCCCACTTCACCGGACATCTTACCTCCTTGGACTTGAACAGCACTTCTTTAGGAACCCTTCCTTGACCCTTCCTGTATGGGTTACATATCCTACTGTTTGCTCACACAGCATCCTTTATGTGCCCCATCAGGCACATGTCTCCTGTACTGAGATCTCTGTTTACTTATCTTTATCTCACCCCCATCTCAGTGTTGTAATTTCCATGAAGACAGAGACTGAATCTCTAATTCACAGCTGTATTGGCAGCATCTAGCATAATGCCTGGCATATAGAAGGTACTCACTCAATCTTTTGTAGAATGAATATGTGATTATAGCGCTAATGTAGCAAACAGATGCCCCAGCCCTGTGGATCATGGCATCCTCTCACTGAGCCTGGTTGTGCCCTTGCCATCCTCCATACAGCTCTACCAGCCCTTCAGTTCTTACATGGGACAGGTCTGAGATGCATTGTAAGTTTTATCATTTTTTTGGACAACTAAATTTTATAAAATAATTTTAATGAATTGTTATTGTTGTTTGTTGTCATGTGCCACTGAATCGGACCCGACCCATAGCAACCCCTCCTTGGGTTTCTGAGGCAGTATCACTACAGAAGTAGATTGCCTCATCTTCCTTCCAAGGAGTGGATGGAAGACATAATCTTGTTGGTTATTTGAATAATTATATATAATATAAAAACTTACACTGTGTGTACATATTTATTGGCTTGTTTCTCATTTAGTTTAGAAGTGACCCACCTTTTTGAAAATTACGAACCAGAGAATGGTTTACTGTTTTGTCTCTACCACAGTTTCCTCCTTATACTATACTCCAGCAATACCAGCCTCATGCCTTCCCATGCCTCCAAGCTCATCCTTCATCTCCTTGGAGGCAAATGTTGTCTCCTCCACAAAGCGTCTCCCAAGAGAATTTAGCAATATCCATGCTCCAGAGTCCATAGTACATTGTTTTACCTGTATTGTTGCTTTTCATTCAGCCTTTTTTCTTTTAATGGTTATTTAGATACTTCTTATTCCTTTTCACCACCAGCCCCTCTGCCTCTTCCCACCCCCTGTACCTTTAATGTAGATCTTAAATTTCTTGAAATCAAGATTATGTCTTTTGATCTTTACAAGTACTAAATTACCAAATCCATGCTGCAAGAGATCTTGATAAATATATATTTACTTGTTTATTGAGTTTATTTCCTTAATATCTGGAAGAACAATTTAACATAGTTGCATGGAATAAATAAATCTCTATGCTGACAGAAGTATAATAGTAAAAGTAGTATTACTGCTTTTTAACATCACTGCAGGTTGGGAGTTTTTCTTTAATACATGAATTTGCAACTTCTGTCTTTCTGAAACCAGCTAGAAATTCACATTTACCCTGTCATCCATTTAAAAAACTGAAGACAATTGCCAACATATCGTAGTTCCTAGATGATGATAATACAGGTGATACCAGAGCTCACATTTCATTCAGGTAAGAAGGCTTTATCAGAAAAAAAGTAAAAAAGAAAAGCTGCCTGGAGGCCAAAGTCCTTCTACATTTCCACAGATGGCTCCCTCAAATAAAGAGACTCAAACAGCTTCCCACTTCCACCCTCAGTCCTGATGAATGAACTATTAGTAGCAACTTCATGGTTCTACCCAGTTGTTGTTCTGGTCATTCTCCCAGGTCCTATGACTCTCCCTTTTGGAAAAATAAATCAACTCAATGTCAGGTATGATTGAAGGTACAAAGAAGCACTACAGGTCATTTTTTAAAAACCAACTTGTTCATCCAAATGTCTGGGCCTCTATAAAATAATTTCCTCATGGAAATGTGGATGTAATTTCATTGATGTTGCCATTATTCAAAGCATATTTGGTATTCACATTTGGCCTGTGACACACTCCTTCAAATACTCAGTGAAGGGAAATCTTTATGTTTGAACATTTGGTTTTCTGAATTGTGGTAGTTAAGTTTGTGTCTCATCTTGGCTGGGCCTGGTTTTGAGTGGCTGTTCAGCGGATGTTGTTACTTCCCATGATAAGACTGGTAATCAACTCCCTGGTGGAATCTACTGTGAGTAGCTGAGTGGCTGCCTTAGGGATATGATCTGCTTCCAGTATATAAGAAGAAGCTTTGCTAAAGTTTCTGAGCTTTTTTGGTATGCTTGTACCCTGCATATAACTGAGTCTTCATTTGGCAGCTTGCCATGTTGCCAGCTGATCTTGGAACTGTTTCTGGACTTGAACTAGTGGCCTGCCATGTTGCTGGATAATCATGGGACTGTGCCATTTTACTTGTCGACCTTAGTTTGTCAGCTTCAGCAGTTAGCAGCTGCCTGAGTTAAGATATGCCTCCAGCTTCAGTGGGCCAGGACCAAGAGGCAGAGCTGAAGCCCAAGGTTGAGGGGCCTTCACTCAGCCCCTAGAGCTGGCAGACTCGAACTTGCAGGCTCCAAAACTGTAAGAAATAAATCCTGTTTGTTAGAGCCATCCACTTGTGGTATGTCTGTCATAGCAGCACTAGAGAACCAAAACAAGAATGAACTAGAAATAATTCAGAGCTAAACCCCACGCATAAATGAGGCAGGTGACCAGAAATACAAAGAACAACCACTGGGTGAGCTAATGAATGAGAGCTCTGTGCTCTTATTCAATCCTAACATTATCCCCATTTTTACAGATGAAGATACTAAGGCTTAGAGAAGTTAAGTCACTTGCCCAAAGTTATACAGTTTGATTTAAAAAAAAAATAAGTAAATTCAAGGTAAATAAAAACATTCTTTAATATAGTTTAAAAACAATGTTATTTGGTTACTACACTGTGTAATATATTACTTAGACTAAAAAATTATTATTCCAACCACATTAAGTAATGATAATGTTACAATACCAAATGGCCCACACCTTACTTGTCCTCAGCACTTTTGCATGCCACCCTCCACATGCATAATTTTTATGAAATTGTAATTAGAACATACATGCCATTTTTTCCCTAGGTTTTTTGTTTAACATTTAATGTTTCATAAATCTTTTAACAATTACATACTACTTCAACCCATACATTTACCATCATTTATTTAAAACACATCCCTTTAATAACACTGGAACATTTCAATGGTTTCCAACTCCTCGCCATTATTGATAAGACTATGTTGTTGTTGTTGTTGTTAAGTGCCATCGAGTCGTTTCCGACTCATAGCGACCCCATGCACAGCAGAACGAAACACTGCCCAATCCCGCACCAGCCCCACAATCCCTGCTATACTTGAGCCCATCATCGCAGCCACCATATCAATCCATCTCCTTGAAGGCCTCCCCCTCTTTCGTCGACCCTCCACCCTACCAAGCATGACATCCTTCTCCAGGGAATGGTCCCTTCTTACAACATGACCAAAATAGGTGAGACGAAGTCTGGCCATTCTTGCTTCCAAGGAGCATTCTGGCTGCACTTCCTCCAGGACAGATCTGTTAGTTCTTTTAGCAGTCCACGGTACTTTCAGCATTCTTCGCCAGCACCACAACTCAAAAGCATCAACTCTTCTTCGGTCTTCCTTATTCATTCTCCAGCTCTCACATGCATACCAGGTGATTGGAAATATCATGGCTTGTGTCAGGCGCACCTTAGTCCTCAAGGAGATATCCTTGCTCCTCAGCACTTGATACAGTTCCTTCGCAGTTGACTTTCCCAATGCTACCCATCATCTAATGTCCTGACTGCTGCTTCCGTTGGCATCGATTGTAGAACCAAGCAATGTGAATTCCTTGACAACCTCAATCTTCTCTCCATTTATTGTGATGCTGCTCATTGGTCCAGTTGTGAGGATTTTTGTTTTCTTTATGTTGAGATGTAATCCATACTGCAGACTGTATTCTTCAACCTTCATCAGTAGGTGCCTTAAGTCATCCGCTCTTTCAGCAAGCAAAGTTGTATCGTCTGCATATCTCAGGTTGTTAATGATTCTTCCTCCAATCCTGATACCACGTTTTTCTTCATATAGTCCAGCTTCTGGGATTATTTGCTCAGCATATAGATTGAATAAGTGTGGAGAAAGAATACAACCCTGACGCACTCCCTTCTTGATTTTAAACCATGTAGTGTCCCCTTGTTCTGTTCGAACAACAGCCTCCTGGTCAAGGTACAGATTCCTCATGAGTACAATCAAGTGCTCGGGAATTTCCATTCTTCTCAATGTTATCCATAATTTGTCATGATCCACACAATCAAATGCCTTTGCATAGTCAATAAAACACAAGTAAACATCTTTCTGGTATTCTTTGCCTTGAGCCAAGATCCATCTGACAACAGCTATGATATCCCTTGTTCCACGTCCTCTTCTGAATCCGGCTTGAACCTCTGGAAGTTCTCTATCAATAGACTGCTGCAAACGTTTCTGAATTATCTTCAGTAAGATCTTACTTGCATGTGATATTAATGATGTTCTATAATTTCTACATTCTGTGGGATCACCTTTCTTTGGAATGGGCACAAATATGGATCTCTTCCAGTCAGTTGGCCAGGTAGCTGTCCTCCAAATCTCTTGGCATAACTGAGTGAGTGTCTCCAATGGGGCATCTGTTTGTTGAAATATCTCAATCGGTATGCCATCAATTCCCGGAGGCTTGTTCTTTGCCAGTTCTTTCATTGCAGCTTTGACTTCTTCCTTCATTACCATTGGTTCTAGATCATATGCCACTTCTTGAAATGGATGAAGATCAATCAGTTCTTTTTGGTACAGTGACTCTGTGTATTCCTGCCATCTTCTCTTGATGTTTCCTGCATCATTCAATATTTTGCCCATAGAATCTCTCAATATTGCAACTCGAGGCTTCAATTTTTTCTTCAGTTCTTTCAGTTTGAGAAATGCTGAGCGTGTTCTTCCTTTTTGGTTTTCAGACTCCAAGTCTTTGCACATTTCATTATAGTAATTGGCTTTGTCTACTCGAGCTGCTCTTTGAAATCTTCTGTTCAGCTCTTTTACCTTTTCATTTCTTCCATTTGCTTTAGTGATTCTCCGCTCAAGGTCAAGGTTCAGAGTCTCTTCTGTCATCCACTTTGGTCTTCTCTTCTTTTCTTGTCTTTTTAGTGATCTCTTGCTTTCTTCATGGATAATGTTCTTGATATCTTCCCATAATTCATCTGGCTTTACAGAGCCCTAAGGAACTTTGGTGGTGTGTGTCTACAGCATTAGACTGCTAACGAGAGGGTTGGCGGTTTAAACTCACAAGCCACTCCACAGAAGGAAGATGGGGCAATCTACTTCCCTAAAGATTTACCACCTCAGAAACCCAATGCGGGTCGCTATGAGTCAGAATCTACTTGATGGCAGTGGTGGTTTTTGTAAGGAACCCTGGTGGCTCAGTGGTTAAGCTCTTGGCTGCTAACTGAGAGGTCAGTGGTTCAAACCCACCAGCAGCTCCATGGAATGAAGATGTGGCAATCTGCTTCCATAAAGATTACAGCCTTGGGACTATATAGGGGAGTTCTACTCTGCCTTATAGATTCACTATGAGTTGGAATCCACTCAGTGGCACACAACAACAGTAATATAATGTAATAAGAAAAATAAGCTATTCTAACCAAGTGCCATAAAGGTATTCCTACCTTTTGAACATGGGTGATACAAACAATTAAGTGCTCAACTACTACCCAAAAAGTTGATGCATCAAACCACTCAGAGGTGCCTCAGAACACAGGCCTGGCAAGCAGCTTCTAAAAGGTCATAGCCTTAAAAGCCCTGCAGACCACAGTTATACTCTGACACACATGAGGTTGCCTTGAGTTGGAATCAACTTAACAGCAGCGAACAATAACAATCTTTTGAACATATGATTCTAGCTTAGAAATTAACTTTCAGGTAGTAATTCAGCAGACACACACACATACATCCAGGTAAATTTCCAAAGTTTCTGTTAAACTCATTTTTGAAACAAGCCACACTTTGCAAAATGAAGGAAGTTCATTGAATTTACT
>NW_006921594.1:4791011-4796286 GCF_000298275.1 Orycteropus afer afer
AAGAGGGGGAGGCCTTCAAGGAGATGGATTGATATGGTGGCTGCGATGATGGGCTCAAGTATAGCAGGGATTGTGGGGCTGGCGTGGGATCGGGCAGTGTTTCGTTCTGCTGTGCATGGGGTCGCTATGAGTCGGAAATGACTCGACGGCACTTAACAACAATACTGTGCCAGAACTGCTAGAAGTATGGTTTTACAAAAGACTATTTAAATCACAGGTGTGGAAAAAAAGCCTTCTATCTAGGGAGAGAAGACAAGAAACCTGAGATGAGCTCTCATTTTAGAGAAAAGACCTTGAGTCCCTATGCACTTTTATAAGAGGACAGTCAGTTTAGGAGAGAAAACAAAAAAAGACTCAGCTTATGAAGTGAGAAGAAGTATCAGAGGTTTTTGAATATTCATTTTCAAGATTATTCATATTGTTTTGATGATTGAAGTGAAATCATTTGTTCAATTATCTCTACATTTATTATTTATGGTCAAAAGTAATGATAACTATCAAGAAATATTATTAATTTGATTATTCTTATAATAATAAGTACCAAGTCACACAGTAAAATGTTTCTTTCCTCAGTGCTGTTGCTAAATGACAGAAGTTTATGGCCAAGAAAAGATCACTACACAAAGAACCAAGGAAATAAGGATCTTGGTTCCAGCTTTACTGCAAGCAGGCTATAAAGTACAAGGAAAATTACTTACAAGTTACCCTGGACCTCATTTTCTTAATCTATAAGAGGAAGATGTTCCAGGTGGTACCTTAGGTTCCTTCTATAATTTGTTTGTAGGATTCAAATGAACAGAAATAGCCTACATAAAATACCTATTTCACTGACAGTAACTTAGAACAAAGAACAAGGATCCTCTCTGAGGGAGGACGTGCAGGTAAAGGAAGGTCTTGGCCAACAGATTTCTCAGAAGCCTGTCTAGCCTTGACAAAAGGGCCACAGAAAAACTCAATGACCTAAATGGCAAAATAAAAGTCTTTATATAAGAAAATGTAATGTAGAGTTGTAGGTACTTTGACACCCTGAGAAAGATCAAGTGGAATCAAAATAAAATTTAAATGAGTGGCAATACCCCAAAAATTGAAAATGAAAGCAAGGAAAGAATATTTCATGATTTTGTACTGAACTAAGATGGCAGTTGCTGGTTGGGGTACTACTTCTTTATTAGTCCCACCCTTTCCAGCAGTCTAATCCATTCCCATATTGTTGACCCTTTGTTTTGTATAGGAGCTCTGGTAGCTTAGTGCCTAAGGCACTTGACTGCTAACCAGAAGGCTGGCAGTTCAAACCCACCAGGCACTCCTCAGAAAGGAAGATGGGGCAATCTACTTCTATAGTGATACTGCCTCAGAAACCCAAGGAGGGGTCGCTATGAATCAGATCTGACTTCATGGCATATAACAACAACAACAACATATTTTGTATAACTTGGGGCTTGTTCCATTCTTCCAGCTTCCATGACCTCCTCACCCCAATGCATACATGCATGCACATACACACACACACATTCCCAGTTTCTTGGCAATAATAATACCAATCAAACTCATTGCTGTCACATCAATTTCAGCTCATAGTGACCTGATAGGACAGAATAACACTGCCCCATAGGGCATCCAAGGCTGTAAATCTTTAAAGAAGCATACTGCCACATCTTTCTCCCTCAGAATGGCTGGGGGTCTGTACTGTGGAAAGCAGTATGGCGATTCCTTAAACAGCTGGAATTAGAAATATCATTTGACCCAGCAATCCCATTACTAGATATATCTCCTAAAGAAGTGAGAGCCAGGACAAGAACAGATATATGCACACCCATGTTCATTGCAGCACTATTTACAATAGCAAAAAGATGGAAACAACCTATGTACCCATCAACAGAAGAATGGATATGCAAACTATGGTACATATACACCATGGAATACTATGCAACGCTAAAGAATAATGTAGAATTTCCAAAGCACCGCATAACATGGATGAACTTGGAGGACATTATACTGAGAGAAATAAGTCAATCACAGAAGGACAAATATTGTATTAGTCCATTGTTGTAAAAAATCAAGGAAAGGTTTATGGTTTATATATGAAAGGAAATTTTCTTTGTTGGTTACCAGAGGTGGGAGGGGAGGGGAGGGAACACTAAAAAAAAAAAAAAAAAAAAAAAAGGCGTTGACCTACGTCACTTTAGTTTTGTGCATTTCTTTCTTTCTTTCTTTTTTTAATTACAGGTAATTTTTTTTCTCTCTCTTTGATTTTTTTTTTATTGTGCTTTAGGTGCAAGTTTACAGAGCAGAGTTTGTTTTACATTCAACATTTCATGTACATTTAGTTTCGCTCCCCATTTACCATTCCCAGCCCTAACCCAGTCTCCTCCTCTCCCTGCCCAGCAACACCCCCCACCATTCCCCTCATAGTTATGCACTTCCGTGTGTCCTGCATTTCCTCCCTGCGAATGTTGCCCCTCTGGTCTGTGGTCGATTGCTCCAAAGGATGCATTTCCATAGAGTATGTGGGTACGTCACCCTGGGTTGAATGGTCTGCATGTACATATTGTTTACTATTGGGCTGAGAGCCAGCCCCTGGGAGTGAGTTTTTTTCCAGGCCCAGAATGTATCCCATGGCCATAGTATTGGGAGTCTCACCAGACTCCATCCAACCAGTAATTCTGGTCATTATTGTGTTTTTGGATTTTGTTCTATGTTTTTCCTCCCACTCTATCCAAGATCTCCAGTTTTGATCCTTTCCTGAGTGGTTGGCATTGGTAGCCGGGCACCATTTAGTTCTTCTGGTCTTGAGGTCCATCGTGTCCTAGGGCTGATTGCTTCCAAATGCCCTTGGTTTCTGTACTCTTCTTTGCTTCCGACTATAGGAGACCATTAGCTGCATCTTAGATGGCTGCTTGAAAGCTTTTAAGACCCCAGTCACCAATGTAGGATGAGGAACAAGATTTTTATGTATCTCGTTGAGCCAACTGAATCTGGTGTCCCACAGAACTATGGTCCTGAGTCAGTACATCCACTGGATCTCTCTCCCACAGTGTCTGGCTGTCTGTGAGGGATTATTCTATGTCTCTCTTCTGTTGTTTCTGTAAGGATGGTAGGTATTTTGTATCACTGGTCTCTCTGAAAGATTAGCCTCAGTTGAATCTATCCTTGGTCTAGAGTATAATCCTGCTCACTGACCCTGTTCACTGTGTATTTAACTGTACTTAATTTATATTTAAATAAAATGTATTTAAAAGAAAGAAAGAAAGAATGGCTGGTGGTTTGAATCACTGACCTTTCAGTTAGCACCCAAGCACTTAAACACTTCACCACCAACCTTGAATTCTGCCTAACATTTATTGAGCATTTACTATATGAAAATACTGTGCTGAATGCTTTACAAGCATAATTATCTTCTTCATCCTCACCGCAAACTAATGAGTTAGATACTGCTATTATCTTCATGTTACCCATGTATACTCAGGCACAAAGAGGGTAACTTACCTAGCATTACACAGCTAGTAAGTGGTGACAAGATTAGATTTGAACCAAGGGTGTCTTCAGAGCCTATAGAATCATTCCCTTTCCCGTATGCATAAGCTTGAGAGGCCTTTGCATCAACCTACCATCCACGTAAGCCATGTCTCAATTTCGACTAGACAGCCGTGAGTTATTTTGACCCACTGTTTATATATTTACTACTTGTAATTTCTTCTCCCTCCTTTTAATTCATTCATTTTTTTATTAATTCATTTAATTGTCAATGTACCACATGCTGAAGATAGAAAAGCCACAATAAAGTTTTTCAAGGTACTTACAAAGGGGACCTCTGGTAGTGTAGTGCTTAAGGCACTTGACTGCTAACCAGAAGGCTGGTGGTTCAAACCCACCAGCCACTCCTCGGAAGGAAGATGGGGCAATCTACTTCTGTAATGATACTGCCTCGGAAACCCAAGGAGGGGTTGCTATGAGTCAGGTCCGACTCGATGGCATATAACAACAACAAATCAAAGATGTATATAAACACATATGCTCAGATATAGGAAAAGAAAACAGTAAATTCTGAATAAAGGTGAAGCACTTCCTGATTTTTCCTATCAAAAAGAACACTAGAGACCTAATGGCCTAAAGACCATTCAAATGGCCTTTCCCTAGTTTATTGCCTTCTTGTCCTCTCACATGTATGTGACTCTGTTGACTGCCTTCTTGGAACTCCCTGCTCCTTTTGTCCTTCGTAATATTATATTCCCTTATTTGTATATTTATATAGTAAGTATCTGTTGGGCCAGACTCTATCCTAGGCACTGGCAGTACTTCGACATACTATCAGACATATATCAAGCTTTTCAAGTCTGGTAACCAATTTGACTTTTTAGCTAGTTTGAATCAAAATGTGCTATAAATAAGTGTTTTAAAATACACACTGGATGTTTAAGACTTAGGAAAAAATATATTAAATATCTCTTGAATATTGTCTAAACAATTATATGTTGACAACTTAATATTTTAGACAAATTGGGTTAAATAAAAGATATTATTAACATTAATTTCATCTGTTTCTTTTTACTTTTTCATTTTGATAACTAGAAAATTTCCACTATTATTCTGTCACACAGTGACACTTTGTCGCACAGTGGTGGCTTGCATGTTGCTGTGAGGCTGGAAACTATGACACCATTATTTCAAATACCAGCAGGGCTCCCCCGATGGACAGATTTCAGTGGAGCTTCCAGACTAAGACAGACTGGGAAGAAGGTTGGGCCATCCACTTCTCAAATAATTGGCCAGTGAAAAACCTTACAAATAGCAGGGAAACACTGTCTGATAAATTACTGGAAAACTTTATGAAACATTGTCGGATATACTGTTGGAAGAAGAGCCCCTCAGGTTAGAAGGCACTCAAAATATGACTGAGGAAGAGCTGCCTCAAAGTTGTTGTTGTTGTTATGTGCTATCAAATCATCTCCAACTCAAAGCCACCTTATGTACAATAAAATGAAACACTGCACAGTCCTGTGCCAGTCTCACGGTCCCTAATATATCTGAGCCTATCACTACAGCCACTATGTCAATCCATCTTGTTGAGGGCCTTCCCCTTTTTCATTGACCCTCCACTTTACTAAGTATGACATCCTTCTCTAGAGAATGGCCCTTCTGACAACATGACCGAAGTAGGTGAGACAAAGTCTTGCCATCTTCGCTTCCAAGGAGCATTCTGGCTGCACTTCCTCCAGGACAGATTTGTTAGTTCTTTTAGCAGTCCATAGTACTTTCAGCATTCTTCTCCAGCACC
>NW_006921594.1:4796586-4810780 GCF_000298275.1 Orycteropus afer afer
TATTGAAGTGTAATCCATACTGCAGACTGTAGTCTTCAGTCTTCATCAGTAAGTGCTCCAAGTCATCCTCACTTTCAGCAAGCAAAGTTGTGTCATTTGCATATCATAGGTTGTTAATGAGCTTTCCTCCAATCCTGATGCCATGTTCTTCTTCTTATTGTCCAGCTTCTCAGATTATTTGCTCAGCATACAGATTGAACAAGTATGGTGAAAGGATACAACCCTGAAACACTCCCTTCCTGATTTTAAACCATGAAGTATCCCCTTGTTCTGTTTGAATGACAGCCTCCTAGTCTATGTACACGTTCCTCATGAGTACAATCAAGTGTTCTGGAATTCCCATTCTTCTCAATATAATCCACAATTTGTTATGATCCACAAACAATTTGTTATGATGCCTCAAAGTAGTCAACCTTGATGTGGATGAAGTAAAGCTTTTGGAACCCTCATTTGCTGATGGGCATGGCTCAAAATGGGAAGAAACAGCTACAAACATTCATTAATAACTGAAGTTCATACACTATGAATCTAGGAAAAGTGGAAGTTGTCAAAAAAGAAATGGAACACATAAAGATTAATATCCCAGGCACTAGTTAGCTGTACTGTCCATTTTGAATCAGACAATCATATGGTTTATTGTGACAGGGATGACAAATTAAAGAGTAATGGCATTAGGTTCACCATAAAGAAGAACATTTCAAAATCTATATTGAAGTACAATTCTATAAGTGCTACGATAATATCCATATGCTTTCAAGGATGACCAGTTAATGCAACTACTATTCAAATTCATGCACCAAGCACTAAAGCCAAAGATGAAGAAATTGAAGATTTTTACCAATTTCTGCAGTTTGAAATGGACTGTTGTTGTTATTTGCCGTCGAGTCAGCCCCGACTCTTAGCGACCCCTCCTTGGGTTTCTGAGGCAGTATCACTACGAAAGTAGGATTGCCTAACCTTCCTTCCGAGGAGTGAAATGGACTAAACATGCATTAAAGATGACTTAATAATTACTAGTGATTGTAATGCTAAAGTTGAAAACAAAGAAGCATTGGTAGTTGGAAAATATGGCCTTGGTGACAGAAATGACACTGGAGATCACATGATAGAATTTTACAGGACCAACAACTTATTCATTGAAAATACCCTTTTTCAACAACAGTAACAGCAATTATACATGTGGATCTTGCTAGGTGGAATACACAGGAATCAGATCAACTACATCTGTGGACAGAGGAAATGGAAAAACTCAATATCATAAGTTAAAACAAGGCCAGAAGCTGACTATGTAACAGACTATCAATTGTTCATATGCAAGTTCAAGTTGAAGCTGAAGACATTTAAAACAAGTCCACAAGAAGCCAAGTACGACCTTGATTATAAACCATCTGAATTTAAAGACCATCTGAAGAACAGATTTGACCCATTGAACACCAATGACCAAAGACCAGACAAGTTGTGGGATAACATCAAGAACACTATACATGAATAAAACAAATGGTCACTTTAAAAGACAGGAAAGGAGGAAAAGACCACAATGGATGTCAGAAGAGACTATGAAACCTGCTTTTGAATGGAGAGTAGCTAAAGTGAATGGAAGAAATGATGAAACAAAAGAACTGAACAGAAGGTTTTAAAGGGCAGCTCAAAAAGACAAAGTAAAGTATTATAATGAAATGTGCAAAGAACTGGAATTAGGAAACAAAAAGAGAAAAATATGCTTGGCATCTCTCAAGCTGAAAGAACTGAAGAAAAAAAAATCATGCCTTGAATTGCAATACTGAAGGATTTTAACAGCAAAATACTGAACATTGCAGGAAGCATCAAAAGAAGATGGAAGGTATACACAGAGTCATTATTCCAGAAAGAATTGGTCAATGTTCAACCATCTCAGTATGTAGCATATCATCAATAACCAATGGTATTGAAGGAAGAAATCCAAGCTGCATTGAAGGAACTGGTGAAAAACAAGGATCCAGGAATTGATGGGATACCCACTGAGATATTTCAATACATGGATGCAGCCCTGGAGGTGCTTAATTGTTTATGCCAAGAAATCTGGAAGACAGCTACCTAGTCAACTCACTGGAAGAGATCCATATTTCTGTCCATTCCAAACAAAGATGGTCCAACAGAATGTGCAAATTATTGAATAATATCATTAATATCACATGCAAGTAAAATTTTGCTTTAAAGAATTAAAAAATTGTTGCAGCATTATATTGACTGGGAGCTTCCAGAAATTCAAGTTTAATTCAGAAGAGAATGTGATATGAAGGATATCATTGCTGATGTCAGGTGGACCTTGGCTGAAAGCAAAAACACCAGAAAGATGTTTACCTGTGTTTTACTGACTAGGCAAAGATCTTCCACTGTGTGGGTCATAACAAGTTAAAGATAACATTGCAAAGAATGATAATTCCGTAACACTTAATTGTTCTCATGAGGAATCTGTACATAGACCAGGAGGCTGTCGTTCAACCAGAACAAGGAGTTAGTGCATGGTTTCAAATCGGGAAGGGTGTGCATTAGGGTTATATCTTTTCCCAAAATTTTTTTTATTCAATCTGTATGCAGAACAAATAATCTGAGAAACTGGAAGAGTATGAAGAAGAATATGGCATCAGGACTGAAGGAACACTCATTAGCAACCTGTGATATGCAGATGACACAACCTTGCTTGCTGACAGTGAAGATGACCTGAAGTACTTACTGATGGAGATCAAAGACTTCAGTATAGATTATACTTCAACGTAAAGAAAACAAAATTCCTCACAACTGGACCAATAAGCAATATCATGATAAATGGAGAAAAGATTGAAAGTGTCAAAGATTTCAGTTTACTTGGATCCATCCATGGAAGCGGCAGTGAAGAGATCAGACATCATATTGCACTGGGCAAATCTTCTACAAAGGACCTCTTTAAAGCATCAAAGAGCAAAGCTGTCATTTTGAAGACTGAGGCACCTAACCCAAGCCATGGTTTCAATCACCTCATATGCATGTGAAAGCTGTACAATGGATAAGGAAGACTGAAGAAGAGTTGATGCCTTTGATCTGTGGTGTTGGAGAAGGACACTGAAAGTACCATGGACTGCCAGAAGAACAGACAAGTCTGTCCTGGAAGAAGTGCAGCCAGAATGCTCCTTCAAAGTGAGAACGGCCAGACCTTGTCTCACCTACTTTTGTTAGTTGCCAGAAGTGACCCGTCTTTGGAGAATGACACCATGCTTGGTAAAGCAGAGGATCAGTGAAAGAAGGGAAGATCCCCAAAAAGTTGGATTGGCACAGTAGCTACCAAGATGGGCTCAAGCACAGCAAGCATTGTGAGGATGGTGCAGGACCGAGCAGTGTTTCATTCTGTTGTTCTGCTGTTCACTCTAGGTTGGAGCTGGCTTGGTGGCATCTAACAGCAACAACTGGAAACTTTTAAATTATATATGTTCTTTATAGGAGCTATGGTGGTGTAGTGCCCAACGCATTTGACTGCTACCCAGAAGACTGGTGGTTCAAACCCACCAGCCACTCCTTGGAAGGAAGACTGGACAATCTACTTCTATAAAAATACTGCCTTGGAAGCCAAAGGAGGGGTCACTATATTTCTATGGGTAGCACTGGTTTAGGGACACGGTGGTATATGGAAAAATGCATAAAATTTAGTGTCAGAAAAAACTTAATTCTAGTTTCTGGTTTCACCATTTTTTTAGGCAAGTCAGTTAGCACAAATCCCAACTTTTGTACTTACTATGTAACTTTGGACAAGTTACTAGATCTATCTGTGCCTTGCTTCCTCATCTGTAAAAGGAACCCGAGAATCTATCTTATAAGTTTTTGTGGAAATCAAATAAGTTAATAAATGCAAAAAACAACATCTGGCTTATTATAAGCATCATCTAAGTATTAATCACTCATATCTTTCAAGTTGGATTTCACAATATTGAAAGGGAAATGGTACCTCATAGGATGAATTTAGAATCCAATGAGATCATGTATTTTAAATATATTTATAAATCATAAAAATTAAGCAAATATTAACAACTGTTCAACTATAAAAGTCAATAAATTTATGAAACCCTGATGTTTATCACAAATTTTCTGTCCTGCTATGGCAAATATTAGTTCAACATTCATGTTCCTTCATTCTAAAGGATCAGTTGATTGGTTGGGTTTGCATATTTTTTTATCCTACTCACAGACTATGTTCAAAGTGATGTTTTAGTGAAATGTCTAAAAACTCACGATTAATAATGCCAACCTCACCCTCAGATTTCTGTGTATAAACACATTCTCAACATTACTTGCTTTCTCAATAATGTTGATACTGAATAGCTCTAAGTTGACATAGTGCATTTTAGTAGTACTTGGCCCCTCTATGAAAAAAATATTTCAGCTATAATAAATGGCATAGCTTAGGGGAAGGAATAGATTATTGTTTAAGTTATTTTCACATTGAAAAATTAATATTTATTAGAAGAAACAAATGCAAAAGAAAGAGGTTTTTAACTCTCACTTGTGATCATTATTTTAATGGAAACATTCATTCATTTATCCCATTAGTAATTACTGAGTGCCTACTATGTGTCAGGCACTATGCAAGGCACCAGGGGTGCAGACATGGTCAACATAGACAGAGATCTTACCCTCACAGTGCTTTGCAGTATCAAAATCATTGAGAGAACAACTTAACATGTCAAGCATATATGTATATACACAAGTTTGAGAGTGAGGTCGGCATGCATCAAGAATGATCTTACTTTATTTTTTAACTCTTTACTAAAACATTATTTCGAACACATTCTGTGAGTGGGATCAAATATTCAGCCCATGCCTTCACCCAATTTCAAGAGATGTATTTTCTTCTCTAGTAGTAAGATTCATCCTGAAGCCCCAGCAAGAATCGCACCTATTTGGTGCCAGATGGCACAAAAACAAAATCATTTTGAGTGCATTGCAAAGAGTCTGTATACAAAAGTGCTGTCTCTGCATGATTCCTAATCTTTTAACCAAGTGCAAGGGTTTATGTGCTTAACTCCCATTAGAATTTACAGGAATTAACAAGTCATGAACGAAAAAACTGATCCTTCACTGGAAAGTGAAATCCTCAAGAGCCCTAAGATAAAAGTGGGCATTTTTCATGTTGTTGATAAAGAATCTTTTCAAAATTAAATTTTAGAATTATTTAGGTTGTGAGGGGGAGCAGTTTAGGCGATGTGCTGACTGGGTTTAATGTTTGGGTTTTTAATGTTAAACAGGCTGCACAGTGTAGTGGAAAACACTCCCAGGACTCGCAGTTCACAGGCCAAATGAGTTTCAGTCCTTGACTCAAGTATTTATAAACTTTTTGAGTGCAGAAGTATAATGAATGTGAAAATGCTTATTGATAATAAGTAGTATATATACCTTTACCAGCATAGAGAATATGTCTAAACTAGTGAACATCTACTTAATAGAGAACTTTCAATTTCATCTGGCAGATTTATTCTTACTATTAATTAACTGACCAGATTATGAAACAAATGCAGAGATCCATAATTCCTTTAGAAGACACCTGCTAGAAAAGACTTGGAGGTTACAATGACCTGTGGCTGCCAAGGAAATTAATACAAGTAGAACCAAGTGATAGCTGTTCAGGAGCTGAACACAACGCCACAGTGACTTGAGGAGACATCATACAAACTAAAGCCACCAGGAAATTTCTGCATTCAGAATTCCCACAAATCATTTTCCTGCAGGCCTAATATTGATCTGTAGCTCTCCAGTTTTCCTAGACAACTGCTTGCCCAAACAGCTAGCTACTTAGTCATAAAAATGCCAGAATCATAACTCTATTCTGTAATTTTAATTGAGAATTAAATGATATGAAATCCATATAGTCAAAAAAAATACTTGGAATAATGGCACTCCAGCCATGGAATCATCCCTACCTTCCAGCTCCTAAGCCTATTCATCTGCCCAACCCCTTTGTAGCACAGTGACATTCAAAGAGATGACGGGTAACAGTGAGTACAGGTTTTTAGAAGTAGGGCATTTGGTATTTTGAATCTCTATAAACAAGTCTCACATTTTTCATCACGCATGCATGCAATAATATTCCTTAGACCACATGGGAATGATTAATGACCCATTAACTACAGCCTGCCAGAAAACAATTACTATAAATCACACACCAACTGCCAATACAGGACGCTGTGATTCTGGATCAGATAAAGAAAAAAGGCAACTCTAACCAAAGATTACTGGATGAAATCATACACACCCAACCCCATTCATTATCACCTTCTCAAAGTGCACTGCCACCCTCTTTGGCATTTTTGGAAGCATCGCTCTAGGTGTTTCTTCCTTCAGAGATTATAAACTCTATCATCAGCTCTGGTCTTTAGTCAGCCTGAGAGGATTTAAAGAGTGATTTGGCTAGTAGCTTTCTTTGTATTCAGTTAAGAAGATGAATCAGCACTATTTAATATATCTTCTTATATTCAGCTGTATTTTATTCCTAGTAAAGAAGGAAAAGGAATATTTTCTAAAAAAAGGATAAACAAAAAGCAAGGCAAGATCATTCCGATTTCTCACCTAAGAGTAATACCATGCTTCTGAAGTCTCTTTCCAAATAGCTAAATGATTAAGTTTGTTTCAATCTCTTTCTGTGCCTTTGCTAAGAATAAAAATCCACAGGCAAAATTAGAGTAGAAAGTATTCATCATTTAAAATTTTTTCTTTATATTATCAAGCATTTTTCTTTCGTATTGATAAATCTGGTTTAATTTTTTTCTCAAGATACACTGCCCTTAAAAATCAATTATCATAAGTCCCAAGTTAGATAAAAGCTGCAGATAGAGTTGAGCAGCAGGCTACAAACTCAAAGCATAAAATATCTGCTCTTGGCTCATATCTACATGACCAACATTCAGTTATTAGAAAACAGTTTAAAATTACTTAGTAAGGCAAATAAGGAGTCATGTATATGCTAATGTAAGAAGGTTAAGAAGCAAATAAAATTCCCCCAAATCCAGAGTTGGCCAGGAAAATGTTTGGCCTGTAATACAGATAATTATTCCAATCTGATTAAATTAAGGAAAACCTAGAGTTCTGTTGGAGCCTGGATCACCGTCTGGTTTTTCGGTTGTGTTTTGTTTTGTTTTATATCCACCCCACAGTGCCTAGCACAGCAGCCCTTATATGTTGTTGTTGTTGTGTGCTATGGTGTTATATCCCAATCATAACCACCCTATATGACAGAGTAGGACTGCCCCGTGGGGTTTCCTAGGCTGTAATCTTTATTCCAACAGATCGACAAAGATTTTCTCCCATGGAGCCCCTGATGGCTTCAAATATTTTGAAGAGCAGACAAACACTTAACCATTGCACCACCAGAAAGTTTCAGCCTTCATATAAAACCAAAAAAACCAAACCCACTACCAGTTGAGTTGATTCCAACTCAAAGAAACTCAGAATAGAACTTCCCTGTAGAGTTTCCAAGGCTGTAAATCTTTACAGCAGCAGTCGGCCACATCTTTCTCTCATGGAATAGCTCATGAATTTGAACTTCCAACTTTTCAGTTAGTGGCCAAGTGCTTTAATCATTGTACTACAAAAGCTCCTTCAGCCCTCATTCAACTAAAAATGTGCTAAGTGCCCACTATGTGTCACATTCCGTTTGGACACCAGAGATAAAGAGTGGAAAAATAAGATACCATTCATATTATCTGGGCCCCCTGAGCTGTCTCTCTGTGCATACACAGTCTTTCTATTCTCCCATGATTGTTCTCTCCGAGGAGTGTATCTACCTAATGTATATGTTCACCTCATATGCCTCTCCTTTGTTTGGCTGGAAGCCACAGGAGTGGGTTCAATTCCAGACCTGAAGGGTAGCTAGGGGCCATTCTCAGTGGTTCCATCAGGTTCTATCACATCAGCAAACCTGGTGCTCTTTTTTTTTTTAAATGATTTTGAATTATGTTCCACATTGTTTTTCCACTCTATCCAAGATCTCCTACATAGATCTCCCTCCGAGTGGTTGACAGTGGTAGCCGGGCACCATTTAGTTCTTCTGATCTCATAGTCATATAGGCTGAGGGTCAAATGGTGTACCAGTCCCCTGGACTAATTGTTTCCATCTGTCTTCATTCTTCTTTGTTCTGGATGAAGAGAGACCCATCTTTAAATCTAAATGGCTGCTTGCAAGCTTTTAAGATCCCAATTGCTACTCACCAAAGCAGGATGTGGACAATGTTTTTGTGTAGTATGTTACGGCAATTTGAGCTTGCGACAATGGTCCTGAGACCACAGGTCCAACTATTCAACTACTTGCTCCCTCTGGGTAGCTGGCTGTAGCCAAGAAGTGACTAAAACCCTGTAGGATTCATTCTTAATAAAGTTCTCTTTAAGTTTAAAATTAGACTTACGCACATTATACTACACTTTAATTTTAACCACATGTTAACCAAAGTGAAGGAGTAATCATATTTAGTATAAAACCAAACCAAACTCACTGCCACCTAGTTGATTCCAACCCACAGCGATCCCTTTTTGGGTTTCCAAGGCAGTAAATCTTTACGGAAATAGATTGCCCAGTCTTCCTTCTGCAGGGTGGCTAGTGGGTTTGAACCACCAACCTTCTGGTTAGCAGCCAAATGCCTTAGGCACTAGGATGGTGTTTTTGTTTTACAATGTTATTACCCTATAAAGAGAAAATTATAAAGCTTAAGAATTAGGAGAAATGAAAGTGGAAGAATTAATCAGAAAATCCAAACACAGGACTAGACAATCAATATGGTAAAATCTTAAATTAGAGTCTAAGGTAGCATTCTTTATTTCCATCCATGTTATAATTGTCCCCATTTATCAAAGTGCTAAATACTACAAAGGCTTAAGTAATGAAAATGTCCTCAGATTATCATATAATGTGTGGTGAGAATAATAGCTGTAAAATGCTGTAAATTTGAGGTAACTTCTGAATAATCAAAGGGGAAAAAATGTCTTATGCTTCTTGTTGTTGTTGTTGTTAGGTGCCATCAAGTCATTTCCGACTCATAGCGACCCCATGCACAGCAGAACGAAACACTGCCCGATCCTGCGCCAGCTCTATGATCTTTGCTATACTTGAGCCCATTGTCGCAGCCACCGAGTCAATCCATCTCGTCGAAGGCCCTCCTCTCCTTCGTCGACCCTCCACCTTACCAAGCATGACATCCTTCTCCAGGGAATGGTCTCTTCTGACAACATGACCAAAGTAGGTGAGACGAAGTCTGGCCATTCTTGCTTCCAAGAAGCATCTCGGCTGCACTTCCTCCAGGACAGATCTGTTAGTTCTTTTAGCAGTCCATGCTACTTTCAGCATTCTTCGTCAGCACCACAACTCAAAAGCATCAACTCTTCTTCAGTCTTCCTTATTCATTGTCCAGCTGTCATATGCATACGAGGCGATTGGAAATATCATGGCTTGTGTCACGGTGGACCTTCCCAATGCTACATATCGTCTAATGTCCTGACTGCTGCTTCCATTGGCCTCGATTGTAAAACCAAGCAATGTGAATTCTTTGACAGCCTCAATCTTTTCTCCATTTATTGTGATGCTGCTTATTGCTCCAGTTGTGAGGAGTTTTATGCTTCTAGGGTTTTAAAAATTATATTGCATTTTTTCCCATTAATATTACCATCCATGTAAAATGTGTATGATTCTCTATTAACCTGAATATTAAATTTATTTCTCATTGCTTAATCACTTGATCAGCACTTTCTCCTCTTCTCCACCTTTGTTCCACAATACAAACACTCATGCTTACCCCACACCTATGTGGGTCACTTTTCTCTTTATCATGGTTGACAAGCTTCATCTAAAAAAGGGAAAAGGGGAATGAGACAACTTAGAATAGTTTAACAGACCGTGGACTTTTTCCCAGTGCTCTAAAATTTTACCAGCCAATCGTCCAGAGACTTGCATTTGATCTCTGCATTCATAGGACCACCTTTAAATAGTCTGTAACAGAAGAAGAGTTTTAAAGAATTCCAGGAAAAGAAGGCATGCTACATTTATTTAAATAACTATCACTTTGTTCATAAAACATCAAGAGAAATCATTAAAACTTTTATCACTAAGACAGTGCTATCATTAATAGCAAAATAGTTTCTTAGCTTGACCTTATAAGCTTTTAAGCCTGTGCCCCTCACTTGTTAATCCTTTGCTATCTGCTTGCTCTTCTGAAACTGCTCTCTCAAACATTGCTGATGATTTCCTCATCCTAGATCCAATGATGGCTGCTCCTCCTCATCCTTCTGTACTTCCTAGACACAGCTCACAGTGAGGGCTACTCCTTCCTTGAAATTCTCTTTTCCTCCAGCATAGATGACATTGGTTTTCCTCCTTCCTTCCTTCCTTCCAGGTTGCTCTCTCTCTGACTCTTCAATGATCCTTCTTGTTTTTTAAATGTCAGTATCCCCCTAGATTTTCAGTATGTTAGTAGGAAGGTAAACAACTTGTTTATTTAACTTTAACCATTTTCACTCTCATCCGTCCCTCCTATGGCAATGCCATCCAACAGTTGCCAGAGCTCCCCCATCACCTATAGGTAAGTCCTGAGTTCTGGCTCTCACTTCTACTGCTTCTAAGACATCTACATGTGGATGTCCTACCAGCATTTCGTAGTCAATATGTCTAAAATTTACCCATGATCTTTCTTCCCAAACCATCTTCCCTTTAAAAAAAAAAAAAAAAAAATGCTACCTCTGGTTAATAGTGTCTCCTTGTGATCCTGCATCCCAATTATCCAAGCTCTAAACCTTAGACTCAATTCTTACTCTTCAACCTCTTTGCTTCTCTTATTTCATTACTTGATAAGAATTATGGCTTCTACCTACTCTCACCAATCCAATTTATTCTTTTGTTTCTGTTCATTTTCTATCCCTTTCTCTTCCACTAGTTAACATTTTCCCTACACTGATGCAACACCTGTTCAAGGTTCCATCTTCTGATTTTTACATTTCTTGTAGAATTTAGCACATTACTTGCCCATGCATGGTAGTAGCTCAACAAATATTTGCTGAGTGAATTAAACGGCAAGGGGAAAAGTCTTAACATTTTTGAAGAGAAGGATATTGTCAACATAAAAGTCAAAAAAAGTTAACAGCTAAATTTTTAAAAACCCAGGTTTTAAATTGAGAAGCAATATTCTAGAGCTTGCTAGAATATCAAGCCATGATATTTCCAATTGCCTCGTATGCATGTGAGAGCTGGACAATGAATAAGGAAGACCGAAGAAGAGTTGATGCTTTTGAGTTGTGGTGCTGGCAAAGAATGCTGAAAGTACCATGGACTGCTAAAAGAACTAACAGATCTGTCCTGGAGAAAGTGCAGCCAGAATGCTCCTTGGAAGCAAGAATGGCCAGACTTTGTCTCACCTATTTTGGTCATGTTGTCAGAAGGGACCATTCCCTGGAGATGGATGTCATGCTTGGTAGGTGGAGGGTCGATGAAAGAGGGGGAGGCGTTCAACAAGATGGATTGACATGGTGGCTGCTATGATGGGCTCAAGTAGAGCAGGGATTGTGGGGCTGGCGCGGGATCGGGCAGTGTTTCGTTCTGCTGTGCATGGGGTCACTATGAGTTGAAATCGACTCGACGGCACTTAACAACAACAACATTCTAGAGATGTTAACATGAAAATTAAAAAGGAAGATACAGAGAAGTGCACAAGAGATACAGACAATGAAGAAAACACTTTTATATCCACAATACTATATTATTAGTAATAACAAAATTAATTTATGGGTAGATACGTAAGTACACAAGTTGAATGATCAGGTATGTCTAGGCGAAAGGGAAAATATTCATGACCACATATAGGATTGGCAGACATTATTTCTACGTACTCATTTGTATGTCTGTAAGAATGTCCATATAAATAGAACTAACAGGGAGCAAGGTTATAACTTCTTAGACACAGCTTACCACCCTGAGGGAATGAGTTATTGGATCTATGGGTTCAGGGCCATGGGTTCAGGGAACATTGAGCTCAATCAACGTAACATACTACACAAAAACATTGTTCTACATCCCACTTTGGTGAGTAGCAACTAGGGTCTTAAAAGCTTGCAAGAAGCCATCTAGATGCAACAATGGGTCTCTCCTCATCCAGAGTAAAGAAAAATGAAGAAAATCAAAGACACATGGAAACAATTAGTCCAAGGGACTAGTGGACAATGAGAACTTCAGCCTGTATGACCATGAGACCAGAAGAACTGGATGGTGCTTGGCTACCACTGTCAATCACTTGGAAAGGGATCAGTGCAGGAGATCTGGGATAAAGTGGGAGAAAAATGTAGAACAAAACTCAAAATCATATAAAAGACTAGGCTTACTGGTTTGATAGAGACTGGTGAAACCACTGAGACTACCGCCCCTAGTCACCCTTCAGGCCTAGAACTGAACTCACTCCTTTGGCTTCCAGCCAAACAATAGACAGGCATATAAAGTGAACATTTACACAAAACTTTAAAAAGAAAAAAAAAAAAAAAAGAATTATATTAACACTTTAGAAACTTTCTTGCAGCAGATTAGACTGACAAATGGACCTTTGATCATTTGGGAAGGAATATCTCAGATACTTAATCTTTTCAATGCTCATGAAAATGATAAAGAAATCTTACCATTTAAGATGTTCACAGTCAGACTTCTGGTAAGATGGAGGAATAGGCAGACAAGTGATACAGACCCTCTTCAACAAAGAAAAGAAAAACCAATTGACAGAGATACAGAAGATAATCCTGGAGCCATGAGCTTTGAAAAGTATGCAGAAGTGGATTAGGCACCAACTAGTGGAGAAACCTGAACGAAAACAGTGAGTACAGAGACGGTCAGAGCTGCGGACTATCAGCTACTCTGACGGGACCAACAGCCGGGAAATATAGTCATATGTCCAAGTGGTGTTGGGACCTGAGAATTGACCTAAAGATCAACCCTGGTCACTAAGGCCTACAGGGACAACTGTGATGGTGGCCTATGACTAGGAAGGGAAGCAGCAAGGAGAGAGACAACCTGAGCTGTGGACTTTCTGCTGTCCAGAGGGTGCAGCCATTTTGGTTGTTTACACATGGCAGCCATTTGTCACTTTAGATATTTAAAGTGGCAGAGGGCACAGCCATTTTGAATGTGTACAAGAAGAAGCCATTTTGGATATTTAAAGTGACCGAAGGTGCAGCCATTTTTAATCTTTACAAGTAGTGGCCATTTTGGATTTTAAAGTGATAGCATTCTCATTCAGATTTCAGGGACCTAAGAATGGGCTCTCTTTGCCAAGGGCAGCAGGGATATAGGAGAGGCTGACAATAGGAAAGTAGACAGGTGGTGAGTGTATAAGTGCTGTCAACTAGCGAATAGAGGAGCACAGTACCCTGCTTGGTAGATAACATACAAACAATACAAAGAAAACAAGAACATACAATCACCAATTAAATATAAACACAAAAATGTCACAATGCCTCAGAGACAACAAAGCATCACAGTCCACACAAAGAAGCAAGATAAAGCAAGAAAAACAAGAGACCAGGATACAGACCCAAAACACATCCCGAGGAAGATGCAGCATTGGAACTCCCTGATAAGGAATTCAAAAGAATTATATTTAAGTATCTTCAACAAATTGAGAGGCAAATCAAGGAAAACACAGAGAAAACTCTAGAACAATTTCAAAAGACAATACAAGATGTCTATGAAGTGGGGAGTGTACCCAAGACCATGTATAGGATTGGCAGACAGTGGTCCTATAAGTTTATCTGTATGCTCTGAATTCCCAGGTATATAGGAGAGCTGACAAGGAGCAAGGTTGTAGTCACTTCTTGATCACAGCCAGCTACCCAGAGGGACTGAGTAGTTGAACTTGTGGGCTAGGGACCATAGTCACAGGGGACATCAAGCTCAATTGGCATAACATACTACAAAAAACATTGCTCCACCTCCTACTTTGGTGAGTAGTGACTAGGATCTTAAAAGTTTGCAAGCAGCCATCTAGATACAGCAATGGGTCTCTCCTCATCCAGAGCAAAGAAGAATGAAGAAAACCAAAGATTCATGGAAAGAATTAGTCCTAGCAACTGGTACACCATGCAATCCACAGCCACTACAACTATGAGACAAGAAGAACTAGATGGTGCCCAGCTACCACTGTCAACCACTCGGAGCGGAATCTATGTAGGAGATCCT
>NW_006921594.1:4810935-4812534 GCF_000298275.1 Orycteropus afer afer
AAGACAGGCATATGAGTTGAACATTTACCTGAGGTAGATACACTCCTTGGAGAGAACAAAATCATGGGAGAAAGAAGGGCTGTTTATGCACAGGGAGACAGCTCAGGGAGCAAGAGTGCATGGAGAGATGGACACAGGGAAGAGGTAACTATCAGGAGGAAGCGGGAGGGGAGCTGTTGAATTGGGGTAAATTGTAGTCAATGTCATGACACAAGTGTATGTGAATTGCTGTATCGAAAATGAATTTGCTCTGTAAATTTTCACCCAAATCACAATTTAAATAAATAAAGACAATACAAAAACAAAATGATAAAATAAATGAAAAATTAGAAATGATACAAAATCTACCCACAGAAATCCAGAAGATTAATACTAAATGTTCAGAATTAGATAAGATATTTAATGGGCAAAGGAGCAGAATTGAATCAATGGAAGATAGAATTAGGGTGATTGAAGGCAAATACCTGAACACTTCTTCGGAAAGGGATCAATCAGAAAAAAGATGAAAACAAAATGAAGAAAGCCTAAGGTTCATGTGGGATACCATCAAAAGGAATGCTGTTGTTGTTGTTAGGTGTCATTGAGTTGCTTCTGACTCATAGTGACCCCATGCACAGCAGTACGAGACAACGCCCGATCCTGCACCAGCTCCATGATCCTTGCTATACTTGAGCCCATTGTCACAGTCACCATGTCAATTCATCTCGTCGAAGGCCTTCCCCTCTTTCGTCCACCCTCCACCTTACCAAGCATGACATCTTTCTCCAGGAACTGGTCCCCTCTGACAACATGACCAAAGTAGGTGAGACAAAGTCTGGCCATCCTTGCTTCTAAGGAGCATCTCGGCTGCTCTTCCTCCAAGATAGATCTGTTAGTTCTTTTGGCAGTCCATGGTACCTTCAGCATTCTTTGCCAGCACCACAACTCAAAGCATCAACCCTTCTTTGGTCTTTCTTATTCATTATCCAGCTCTCACATGCATATGAGGCAATTGAAATAACCTACATGTAACTGAAATTCCAGAACAGGAAGAGACAAATAAAACCACAGAGAAAATTGTTGAAGATTTGTTGGAAGAGAATTTTCCTGGTAGGATGAAAGATGAGAATATATCCATTCAGGAAGTCCAATGAATCTCAAACAGGATAGACCCCAAAAGAAAATCACCCAGACATATCATCATCAAACTTACCAAAACCAAAGACAGAAAAGAATCATGAGAGCAGCACAGGAAAAATGAAAAGTTATCTAAGGGGCACCCAGTAAGACTAAACTCGGATTTATTGACAGAAACCATGCCAGCGAGAAGACAGTGGGATGGTATATATAAAACACTGAAAGAGAAAAATTTCAACCAAGAATTATGTACCCAGCAAAACTGTCCCTCAAATATGATGGTGAAATTAGGACATATCCAGATAAGCAGAAATTATAGGCATTTGTTAAAACCAGAACAACCTTACAAGAGATGCTAAAAGGAGCCCTTTGGACAGAGAAGCAACAACAGCCAACAACAACTGACCATTAACACACATGATGATGTAACCCAGAAACCAACCCAGCTATGGAAGTATCCAAAGTAAATAAACCTACAAGATT
>NW_006921594.1:4813284-4847980 GCF_000298275.1 Orycteropus afer afer
TGACCCATGTCACTTCAGTTTTGTGTATTTCACTGTACATAAATTATATTTCAATAAAATGCATTTTTAAAAAAGGAAGAAAAAATGATGTTCACAGTTATAAAAATTTAAAAAAGGAAAGATGTTCACAATTACGGTTATTCCAAATTCCTGAGGTAAAATTTTTAAAAGCTGGTGGTAGTTATTTATGTTTTTGTATTCTTTCATGGTTCTATTCTTCAAGTAGATGGATGGCAAAGTTCTACACACTTCACTTACATTGACATCACTGTGACAAAGGTCACTTTTTGTAGACCAGGAGGTGAAAAACATTATCAAAATGAAGAAACAAAATTTCTCTTTTTATTGATCATTTATTCCAGTTTATTGGAAAAATTTTTGAATAATTTATTAGACATTCATTCTATGCCAAACCCCCTGATGGTTTATCTTTCTTACTAAAATCACTTGCAGAAAATTTATAGAAGGTCTTTGTTCTGGTTATCTAGTGCCACTCTGACAAGAATATACCACAAATGGGATGGCCTTAACAAACAGGAATTTATTCTTACAATTTGGAGGCTTTAAATCCAAGTTCAAAGTGCCAGGCTCTAGGGGCTGGGTGAAAGGGGCTTGGGCTTCAGCTCTGCCTCCAGCTCCCAGCCCACTGGAGCTAGAGGCATTTCTTCACTCAGACAGCTGCTGGCTGCTGAGGCTAACAAGCCCAAGGTCAACAAATAAAATGCCACAGCCCCAATGTTACCAAATCACATGGCAGGCCATTAATTTAAGTCCACTTTAAGTCCCAAGGTCTGCAGAGCATGGCAGGCTGCTGAACAATGACACAGCTACATGCAGGGTCCAAATGTACCATAGGCTAGAAACCATTCCCAAGGCTTCTCCTCATACAGGAAGCAGACCACATCCCAAAGACAGCTACTCAGCTGCTTGTAGTAGATCCCACCATGGAGTTCATTGCCAGTCTCATCATGGGGAATAATTACCACCAGCTGCCCAGCCACTCAGCTAGGCCCAGCCAAGTTGACACACAACATAACCGCCACAGTTTTTCTCAAATATAGTTTTGTATTTTTGTGAGAGTTGAGAACACCGTGGACATATTTGTAAAGCTTTGATGACAAGCTTTAAGTGACAAAGATGATATTTTAAAAGAACAATTAAACATCTTTTCTTAGACTGTTTTATTCTAGCCTATCATTCTCATAAGGAGCTCTGGTGCTTCAGTGCCTAAGGCATTTGACTGTTAACAAGAAGGCTGGAGGTTCAAACCCACCAGCTGCTCTGCAGAAGGAAGATGTGTCAATCTACTGGATGGCAGTGAGTTTGTTTTTGTTTGTTTGTTTGTTTTGTTTTAAATCATTCTCATGGATTATTTATTTCCTGACACACATTTTCACATAAACAATGCACAGAACAAAAACATTGCAATTGCCTATCATGAGGCTATGAATCACTTAGCAAAAATCTAAAATGTCGGAGTAATTTTGAAAAAGCAGCAATTGCTAGTTTAAAATTATATATCTATCTATCTACATAGATAGATAGATAGATATAGATATAGATATATATAGTTTTGTTTTGTTACTAAAACCATGTAAAACAAATTGCGTCAGCCTTCCTAATACACTGATGAAGACAGTGAATGTAATATGCCAAAGTGCTTGCAAAACTTTGGAGTCCTTCAGACACAGGATTGTGGGTGTATAGTGTTTTGCTGGTGTTCTTTGCTTTATCCCTTTTTTCTTAACTTACAGATTTTTTTCTAAGTTTTGTGACATGGAATCAAAGAGGATATTAGCTAAGATTTCATAAAGTTATGTTCTGAAATTTGAGGCAATTTTAATATGTGAGAACTTAAAGATAACATGAAACTTATGTCAGCAATTAAACGTATATTTTTAAAATCTCTGTTGATGGGAAGATGCAGACTGCGATTTTTTCCCCAGTAAATAAACTAAATGGAAAATGTCTCAATAATTTCCCGAGCCCCCTTGTGAGGCAAGAAAATGACATTCTCATTCAACAGCTAGAAAAACTGAAGAACTACCTAATATAACCACACTTATCTGCAAAGGAAAAAAAAAAAAAATGTTCTGCTATATTCTGAGATGTAGGTATGAAGCAATATGGCATACACTCTTAAAACTCACCAAAACCAAACTCAATGCCATCAAGTCGAATCCATTCATACCAACCCCTCCTTGGGTTTCCAAGAGGCAGTATCTCTGCGGAAGTAGATTGCCCAATCTGCTGGGGTTTGAACCACCAACCTTCTGGTTAGCAGTCAAATGCCTTAGGCAGTAGGCCACCAAAGCTTGCCCTTTGCCCCTCTTACTTTTAAGGAATCAATATTTGCTGCTTAAAGCATAGGGCTAGTTAAACCCTTGGATCTTGGCCATATACCTTACCTTCTGGCAAAGTAAATTATTACATCATGGCCTGGCAGTGCAGTCACCCTTTTAAATTACTTTTCAATAGCTCTTCTTTAATCCATACAATTTAAGATCTAGCAAATCTTGAATCTTCAGCAAATTTACTTAAGTCTCTTGTCTACAGATTTTTTTAACTATAAAAATTCAGGAAATCATAACTCTGCAAAATACATTGAGATACTAATTGGGAAGTAAGGAAAGAACAAATTGAATTGATTTTAGGTCAATAAAAATGAATTTGACATTTCGCTTAGAAGTTTACAGCCATCATAGTTTTGAGGTCTTTCAATTTCATTTGTTTTACAAAAAGTTGAATGTTCCACTTGAACGGAAATGTCCTCAAGTTACTTCCAGTACTGCTGAAGGGTTGATTTTCCTTTTAGTGTAAAAAGAATGCCAAAAAGTTACGTGTATTCCTTTCTTAAACAGATTATTCACTATTTGTTAATGAGTTAAAAATCCAAAAACGAATTGGAAAAGTGTAACATCATTTCAGTATTACCAACATAGGGCTTTGTGTAATGACTGTGACATCATGACAGTGAAGTATTCATTTTTAAGCTTCAAAGAGCGCAAGCTTTACCTCCGTGTGTCCAATAGGAATACGATATGCAAATTAACCCATATTATCTGTATGCTGATTGGCTTGAGTTCCCCCGAATGTCACAATCTCACCACCCAGCCATGAGGTATTTTACTGCTGTCTGGAGATCAAATTATTACTGTGGAGATTTTTATTTTTGTGTGTGTTTCATTAACAGATTATTATAAAACCATAAGCATGCCGGAAGAAAAGCAGACGCTTTACATTGGAAATTAATGAATGCATGTCTGTTTGGGTTTTCTCTTTGGTGGGGTGGAAGGAGGAGGGGAGTTGTCATTTAAAATCTTTTACCAGCCCCAAAAACAAACTCTTCAAAAATGGTGAAAAAAGGAAATGCATGCTTCTGGAGGCGTCCCTAAGCACCCAGGCGTCAGGCCATGTGGTGTTGGTGATACCCTCGGACCTTTTGGACGGGTGTAAGTTTTATGTATTCGTTACTTTCCTAGTATTCTTCATCCGTCGTGACAAAGGGGAAAAATAATGGAAACACACAAAAACACTTGCTTTGACATCACCAGTCTATTGGTCAGCCGCACTTGTAAGAAGAAAAAGCCTGGTGCTCGGTGGTGTGGAATGGGAGAGCAGTCATTTAAAATTTTTGTAATCCTGATTCTTCAGTCGTTTTTGTCGAGGTAGAAGAGACTTAAATCATAGTGCAGTTGTCCTCTGCACTTCGCTTCTCCCTAGTTAAATGCGTATGTGCGTGTGTTTGAGAAAAGATGACAAAGACAGGGCTGTGCTAACCTGCTTTCTCTTTCTCCACTGACAATATGTTTCTTTATTGTGCTTTTTTCACTTTCTTCCCTTTTCTTTTCTTTTTTTCCAGCTAACCTGCATACTCAAAGGTCAGCTGGGGAAATCCTTTAAGAAGAAACCTAAAAGAAGCTTCCCTTGCTTTGGACCTTCCTAAAAGAGAAAGGAAGAAAGTGCTCGGGAAAGTCAAGGATAGCGGGAAGCGGGGAGGGGGCGGGCGCCTGACCCGAAGGCCGCTTCGCGCCCTGCCCTGGGGCAAGGGGATGGGCCTGAGGTCCCGAGCCCGCCCGTCCGAGTCCCCGCTGCAGCTGCGGGCAGGGGAAAGTTCAGAAGCAGCCACCGGGGGACAAAAGCCTAATTTTGCCAGGTGAAGTGGACAGGACATTCCATCCACCCAGCCGGCTCTGGGAACGGACAGGGGTTCTCGTTGGCTCCAGAGGCTGGAGCAGTCCCTGCCGCCGCCCTCGCCACCGCCGCCGCGGCCCCTGCGTTACTGGGGGAGACGGTGCCGTTGCGACAGGGGAGGACGCGGCTGGAGCTCAAGGAGGCTCCAGCGCGCAGGCGCCGCCGAGCCCTGCCTGGATGCTCAGTCAAGGCACTAAGGCAAAAAAAAAAAAAAAAAAAAAAAAAAAAAAAAAAAAAAGAAAGAAAAAAAAAAAAATCAGCAATTTATAGAAAGAAGAAGCTATACTCTGTCAGGATATCCAGCGCCAACAGGTAGGAGGATATACTCTCCGTTAAGTTTGGGGGGGCGGGGGGAGCACTCGCAGGGTTGATGAAACTGCAGGTTCACCAGGAAAGAGCCCTCCCTGAGGTTTTTTGACAATAAACTGCATAATGGAAGTACACTCAGACAATGCATCTTCAGTAGCACTTCCTGAGAGCTCCATTTCTGGAGAGCATTGCAAGACTGAGGGGCATCAGACTGCGAATCGCCGGCAACGGTTTCCTTGCAGCACAGAAGCAATCTCTCTCCCCATCTTCGCGTATGTAATGCATGTCTTTCCCCCTCCCCCTCCCCCTCCCCACCCCCCATTATAAATCCAGGGGTGGCGGATTTCAGGTTTCGTAATGTTGCATGATGCGAGCAGTATTTACCCAGGGATGCGCCGGTGGGGAAATCAAAACCATCGAACGCAGCTTTGCCTGGGCTTCCATCAGCATATTCGGGGCAAGTGAGGAAGAAGTGGGAAGGGGAACATGCTTCGTGGGAAGAGCAGAAGAAGCCGATTTCCCTGGTGTGGCTCCTAGGCACCCAGGAGCCAATGTGCATTTTCTCTTAAAATGAAGCCACTTGTGATTTGCAACAAAGATCCTCAGCAGTGTAAATGGGAAAGCTTTAATTGTCTAAGAAATGCAGGCTCACGATACATTCTTTTGAATCTGGGAGCCAAGGTTTACAAATGGAAATGCATTATTCCTCCGGATGTGTTTCCCTGGCCAGTATTTACATTAACCATTTTTAATAATCATGTGGGCTTAAAAGAGAAAAGATTTGCCAAAAAGAGGGGGTTGGGGTGGGAAAGGAGAGACAAAAGACTATATAACACAGCAAATCGCGGGACAAGTTCCTATTAATTTTCAAGTCTAATGTTGAAATTATGTTTTGAGATGAATCAACAAATACTCTTCTGTTGTAATATGCAGAATGGATAACGGGACTTGAGTTAAGAGCTGTATATTTTGCAGGGGCTCCACAGAATCTGCCTCTAAAACACTGACAGACAGATACTAACAGACGTCGAATAAATGTAGGTAATCTCCTCTCTGTCCCCTATTAGCTGTCTTGTAGAGTCCATTGCAACATTAGTGATTAATTTCTGAACTGGCATATCTTAAAATTGTGGAACATTTTATTCCTTCTGCTCTAAAGGTACCCAATCAAATGTATGTTCTCCCAAACAGAGACATTTTTAAATTCACCTAGCTCAGAAAACTAAGCAAGCCAGTTCTCTGACATCTCAAGCAAAAACACTTTCTCAAGCAAATACTAATATTCCAAATGAAAACTTTATTTGCTTCCCCATCAATGAAGTTTTATGTTAGCGTTGGGTGACCTCATTGCTTGTTAACTTAAGAACTGATAGCTCAATTTTGTTTTTCTTCAGATGTTCTGATGGCAAATCGAACAGAAGAAAAGAAGCAGCATGACTGCAGACCAGAGCAGTTCTCTTGGTGGATTACATTTCCAGCAAAATGTACGGATATATTTCTTCCTTGTTCTTATATTTAGATCATGAGACTTGACTGAGGCTGTACCCTTATCCTCCATCCATCTATGGCGAACTATAGCCATGCAGCTGACAACATTTTGCAAAATCTCTCTCCTCTAACAGCCTTTCTGAAACTGACTTCCTTGGGTTTCATAATAGGAGTCAGCGTGGTGGGCAACCTTCTGATCTCCATTTTGCTAGTGAAAGATAAGACCTTGCATAGAGCACCTTACTACTTCCTGTTGGATCTTTGCTGCTCAGATATCCTCAGATCTGCAATTTGTTTCCCATTTGTTTTCAACTCTGTCAAAAATGGCTCTACCTGGACCTATGGGACTCTGACTTGCAAAGTGATTGCCTTCCTGGGGGTTTTGTCCTGTTTCCACACTGCTTTCATGCTCTTCTGCATCAGTGTCACCAGATACTTAGCTATCGCTCACCACCGCTTCTATACGAAGAGGCTGACCTTTTGGACGTGTCTGGCTGTGATCTGCATGGTGTGGACTCTCTCTGTGGCCATGGCATTCCCCCCAGTTTTAGACGTGGGCACTTACTCGTTCATTAGGGAGGAAGATCAATGCACCTTCCAACACCGCTCCTTCAGGGCTAACGATTCCTTAGGATTTATGCTACTGCTTGCCCTCATCCTCCTAGCCACACAGCTTGTCTACCTCAAGCTGATATTTTTTGTCCACAACCGAAGGAAAATGAAGCCAGTCCAGTTTGTAGCAGCGGTCAGCCAGAACTGGACTTTTCACGGCCCCGGAGCCAGTGGCCAAGCAGCTGCCAATTGGCTAGCGGGATTTGGAAGGGGTCCCACGCCACCCACCTTGCTGGGCATCAGGCAAAATGCAAACACCACGGGCAGAAGAAGGCTTTTGGTCTTAGATGAGTTCAAAATGGAAAAGAGAATCAGCAGAATGTTCTATATAATGACTTTCCTCTTCCTGATCTTATGGGGCCCCTACCTGGTGGCCTGTTATTGGAGAGTTTTTGCAAGAGGCCCTGTAGTACCAGGGGGATTTCTAACGGCCGCTGTCTGGATGAGTTTTGCCCAAGCAGGAATCAATCCTTTTGTCTGCATTTTCTCCAACAGGGAGCTGAGGCGCTGTTTCAGCACAACCCTTCTTTACTGCAGAAAATCCAGGTTACCAAGGGAACCTTACTGTGTTATATGAGGGAGCATCTGTACATCTTTAGCCTTGTGAAACACGAACCTTCTCTGCTAAGCAATTGTGGCCTGTAGCCATATCTGGAGAAGAAAATCAAGAATGGGATCAGTAGTTATAAGGATTTGGGCAACATTCTGCAGTCTATAATCCTATTTTAAATCTCAAAGTGATCCTGCTGACTGCTGGCGAAGGTTTGTAATTAAGAAAGGACAGAACCACTGCCCTACGTTTTTTTATGTGGTTGAAAACTAGGTAATGAAAGTAGCAGGTGCTAAGTATCAGTGCTAAATGCTGTGTATATCACTACATATGATAAAAACATCAAAACCAATTAGTATTGGACATCTTAATAAATTAAGTTGACATGAGGTAAATGTGTTGATAAAAATTGATTTTAGAAGTTTGAAGACTTTAAAACATTTCATACTATTATTGTTTTGCAAAGACTAAAATATTTGGGGACTTGAAATACTGTAATCCACTAAAGACATGCCATGAATTATTGGAATATCACACTAAAAAAATCACCTTGTAAGTTTTAGGGAGCATTCCAAAGCAGTATATTGGTTCCAATTAGACTTGACTTTTTTTTCTTTTACTTTGCATTATCACATTACTATTTCTAAATACCACTTTCCTTACCTACTAGTGAAATTGCTAGCATTGAACTGTATTATGTGGTTTTTGTCGATTTGGCATAAAGTTTTTCTAATTCATTTCTTTTTTACCAATGCTAGATGTTGGTCTGGGAGGCAACATTAATGTACCAAGTAGTCACAACTGAGCAGTCCTAATAACACAGAAAAAACACATGTTGCCTTAAAGGGTTATCTGGTATATTTCATCTTATTTAGCATTAGAGCAAATAGTCAAGAAATCGAGTCAGTAACTGGTCCTGGTGAAGAATCTGGAAGTGCATGGAAGATCACTTAATACTTTTTCCTTTTCCCTCACATGGTTTGAAAAATTTAAGTGCACATCACTGGGATAATGAGGTTTTCCTGTGAGGTGTGCTACCCATGCTTGTGTGTTATAAGAAGCAGGCAGTTGATGTATGTTTATATTTTAAGTCAACTGTCAAGGGGAGACCACAGCCTTAGTATGACATCTGCACAATTTGTGAAGCATTTACTCTACTGAAGGCACAGTCTTGTTTATACTTTCTTCACATTCAGTGTATTGGTCATTTAAATTATTTCAGTTTTACCTTGTGAAAGCTTATTATATTATTTCTGGTATTTTAGAAATACATTAGAGTTTGTGAGTCTCATTCTTTAAGATACAGATGTGTGCATTTCAATATAAAGTTGCATTTGCCAAAATTTACCCGTGTAGCTTGTTAATTTTCTTGGAATAAAATTTTACATTTTTGGCATTTCACTTTTTTTTTTTGGCCTGGGGAGCAAACACAAACTAGGAAGACCAGCTTTATGGGTTTTTTTAATTTAATTTTTATAGGTCTATATTTTGGAACTGGAGCTATATGGGTGATAGGGAGCTTAAAGTTGAAAAATTGATAAATATTATCTATAAAAGCATTATTTGGTAGCTTATTGTAATCATCTCTCTATTTATTTTTAGATATTAATTATATTTAGAGATGTAGGCCTGTTTAGCTGGTTGACTCAGAATTTTAATATAAATTCCATATTTTAATTTGGGGGTACAGTAGAAATTTTCCTTCTAAATATATAATTTATAAGATGATAGTTTAAAACAACATTGTGACAGTCCAGAAAAAGTTGTTTGTGTTTCTATTTTCTGTTGTGTCTGTTGTTGTTGTTGCTGTTTGGTTTGTTTTTCTATAGTTGAAAAATAAGATTAGGAATGTAATGGAACAGAATGTTTTATTGCTACAGTACTTCTCTACAGAGAAAATCAATATAAATATAAATAAGGGAAAATAAATCACTGAACTGTTTCAATGATATATGCAACTATTCAGTTTTGCTCCTGTAAGGACAGCACAAGCCATGATTTAGTGAGCACTCTGTTTGACCTCATTTTTACTTTATACCAAAGTTGATAGAACTAATAGAAAGTTACCACACAACAGTGAGTTGAATCCAGTAATAAAGTCCCCTTGTTGGTATTAAAATCATTATCTGAAATATAATAAAGGAAATGTTCAAAAGATGCTTTGATAACATTATGTTTCTAACTCAAAAAATTACAGTAGAGAGATAATTACAATGATAATATTTATGAAGTACCTAACTTAGAGGTTCAAATATTAGGAGCAATCAGTAGAAAATTCAACAATAATCTCAAAGCCAGAGAGACCAGGTTTGACCAACACTAGCCTTCATTACATAGAAAAAAAAAAAAAAATGAAGCATGAATTAAGGAAGAGTCAAGAGTAAAAGCCAAGTAAGGCTGCTTGGTTACATCTATCTGTGTGGAATAGGGAATTCCAAAAGGTTTGGTGAGTGATTAGCCCCTGTGAGTACTGACTAATGTTTAACTATAGTGGCTTTCGGTTAAACCTACTCTTAATTCAACTGGCGTTTGCAAAACCAGGGCAGGCGGTGGCAAGATAACCTCCTCAGTTAATAAACATTATTAGGAGGTCCATGAGTAATAGCAATAGCATATAAAATAAAAGATTATTTTAGCATCCCACTGGCCAAAGCACGTTATTTATTTGGCCCCCATCCCAATATTTAATATTTAAAATAGTAATTAATTCAACTTGAAAATGTTACTAATCTTCAACCCATAAAAATACACTCTCACTGGGGAGTCCACCTTCCCTGTGAGACTCATCAATAATAATATGTCCTTCTTCTTATAATTGCACATCTAAGCTGAACGGTGTTTAAATTGTTTTCCTTAATAGCGGTGATATGTTTTCAAGGATATGTTTGTATTATCTCATCTGGTTCCTTTTGTAAACAGTGGGTTTATCTGTGAGATGCTCGACTGGCCTTAGAAATGCGGTCTGTGACTGTGGAATCCTATGCAGATACTAACTGAGGCAGAAGGTGAGTAGCTGGCCCAGTTCCCCACAGAAATCTCATTTAAATAACACAAAATTAACCAAGTGATTAGATGGTAAAATTATTTGTAGATTGGACAGCCTATTGATTGAATTATCTTCTTTGGATATTAGCTGGTTGGATTTCAACACCAGCATTTTCCATTGAAGTTAGCCAATTTTTCATTGTTAAGGCTCTGGTGGCACAGTGCCTAAGGCATCTGACTGCTAACCAGAAGGCTGGCAGTCAAACCCTCCAGGCACTCCTCAGAGGAAGACTGGGCAATCTACCTTCGTAGAAATACTGCCTTGGGAACCCAAGGAGGGGTCACTGTGAGTCGGAACCGACAGCAGTGAGGTTTTTTTTTTTTCATTTCTGGTTTAAATAACTTATAGGGTATCTTATCCATTGGCCTCTCTTTTTCTGAAGGCTACTGAATAGTTTATTTACTTATTCATTCATTCATTCAAAATGTGTTGGGCACTGGGCTTGGTACTAGGAGTAGAGTGGAAAGCAGGGCAGACCAATCTCTTGTCGAGATTTCTTAGTCTAGCAGAAAAGACAGGCAATTATATATGTAATAGTAATCAGTTATGAACGTTAAACAGTAAATATTTGTAAGACAGACTTAGTATTAATGGCCATAAATTGACTGTTCTCCATTCTCTCTTGAGTGCCTTATCTCCTGTCTTTTCCCAGTGTTTCTTGGGATCTCTTATCTATCAGATCTCTCTCCATTCAGAGGGAACCCCTAGGCTACTCAGTGCAACAGGAACCTTTCACCCAGACTTCATGTAGATGAATCACCATGCTGTGGTTTAGAACCCTGAGTTCCCTTGTGGTTACTGCTGTGTATATAACAGCAAAACCTGAGTGCCAAAATTTGTCCCATGGCCTGACTGTCAATTTCCATTAGAGAGATTTCAGTTCCTTCAAGAGATAAGGAGGTTCAGGTTTTCTTCCATACACATCCCTTCCATCAAGTTAGCATGAGAATGTCTGGGGGAGGTACAATCAAAGCAAGGACTTTCTATATGTCCTTTAGTGATGAATCCCAGGAGAACTCCCAGGGTGTGGCAGGCAAAAGTGGGACTCACTTGGGACAAAGGGTGAGTACCTTTTATTATTGAAGCGTTACACTCCTTCAGTGTTATTATTGCTCCTTATTAGGGGCACAACAGAACTCACTCATCTCTTATGAGCTGAAAAGCTTGTATGGCCACCAAAATTTAGTTCTATTGCAAATACAATGAAATGTATTTATAATTATATAGATATATACCTTTTCAGTTAAGCCATGTAATAATGAGTTGTGTTACAACAGGATTACTGCAGAACATTTGCAAACAGAACCACTTCTGGATATTCACCATTGGTTACATGTACTTTGTTCCATCCTTTATTTTATTCGATATAAGCACAGACTGCATTGTTGCCAAAACAAAAAGCAGCTTACATTGATTCCATATGAAAAATAAAGAAAGTAAGGTGATAAATGGTGACATTTCAAATACTGGCTAAATACATTCATTCATTGATCAAGGTGGACAGTTACCCGAGTTGTGGGTTATTTACGATTTCAAAATCTTGTAATTTTCTATGCAAAGATAGTTTACATTCATGTTTGTTAATATTCTCTTATAAATGTTTTGAATGGAAATTGCAGGATCTACCAAGATCATTGTTTACTGCTGAAATTTTTGTTGTTCTCAACTGTGGGCATGTTAGTGTTCTATGACTTTCCCAAACTTCTCAGAAAAAAAAACAAAACTTTTTACATCACATTAAAATGAAAGAATGGCTCAATTTTGATGCACAAGTTTATAATTAGTCTATATCATGGGTAAAATGAAGATGGCATTTGTAATTGTATTATTTTTTACTATCAGTCAAAACAGTCAAATAAGTAAATGCATATTGAAAACTGGAATAATGTAGGGAGTATTTTGGGAGGGATTATCTATTTTACCTTCTGCTGCAATGTAACAGAGCTCTTAAAAAATATATTAAAACCAAAAGATTTTAACTTCACAAAAGGATTATATAAATAAGACCAGGTCTTTAAAATGGAAAAGGAACTTTTACATCATCTCCTTTAGCCAAAAGGATTATGTCCATTACCAGCTCCACTCAGCAGTTACAAACACAGGGGGAGCTCTGGTGCCATAGTGCCTAAGGTATTTGACTACTAACCAGAAGGCTGGTGGTTCAAAGCCACCAGCCACTCCTCAGAAGGAAGATTGGGAAATCTACTTCCCTAGAGACTCGACGGCACATAACAACAACAACAACAGAGAAGTTGTTGTTGTTGTTACGTGCCCTGGAGTCAGACCTGACTCATAGGGACCCCCTCCTTGGGTTTCGGAGGCAGCATCACTATGGAAGTAGATTGCCCAACCTTCCTTCCAAGGAGTGGATGGGGGGTTTGAACCGCCAGCCTTCTGGATAGCACTCAAGTGCATTAGGCACTACGCTACCAGAGCTCCCTCCCTAGAGATACCACCTTGGAAACCCAAGGAGGGGTCGCTATGAGTTGAACCAACTCGATGGCAGTGAGTTTGGTGAGTTTATAAGGAAAAAAATAACATCCAGCTTCTCAGAGGAAACAATATCTTTCACATTGGTACAAACAGTACCAATACTTTTGGACTCATTTTGGAAACAGGTAGGAGCTCTGGCAATGGAGTGCCTAGGGCATTTGACTGCTGACCAGAAGTCTGGTGGTTCAAACCCACCAGCCACTCCTTGGAAGGAAGATGGGACAATCTACTTCTGTAGTGATACTGCCTCACAAACCCCAGGAGGGGTCCTTGCTATGAGTGGTGATCAACGTGAGAGCAGTGAGTTTGGCTTTTTGGTATACACCTAAAAGCAGGGCTTCAAACTGGTTCATTCTGGTTCGACCCCCTGCTGAGAATTTGCTTTTCCACTCCAGATACATATAATCATAATCTACATTTTAACAAGATCCCTGGGTGTCTTGTTAAAATGTAAATTCTGATTCAGTGTATCTGGGGTGGAAAAGCAAATTCTCAGCAGGGATGACCTAGTTCAAGCCAGTTCAGAGGCTCTCAGAGGACTTTTCCCTTGAGTGGTTGTAGAGAAATGCCTTAGAAAATCCACAGGTGGCTTAGTGTTTGGAGGTCCTCATATCTGGCCCTCACAGCTAAACCCTAGCTCCTCCTGGGCCACAGGACAGCATTATTCTCAGAAATACATAGGTTTCTAAGCTTGACTTGGAAGCAAAACAGGTTTTTATGTTTTGAAAATAAAAATATCCACACAAATATGAAAATTGAGTAATTATAATGCATGTCCTGGTAGATCTGGAGTTTTGAATACACAACAAAATGTAATTTAACTTATATGCATGTTCAAAATCATGGGATGAGGAAGGGAGTTATTTACTATACTAGGGAGAAAAGTCATTTTAATATTAAAAAAAATCAAAAGGCTGAATTGATAAGTGAGCTTGAACTAAAACAAAAAAGCCCTTGTCAAGTTGAATTCCAACTCATAGCGAACCTGTGAGCTTAAGCTCAAATTAACAAAAAACAAACTCACTGCCATCTAGTTGATTCTGACTCATAGTGACCCCCTTTGGGTTTCTGAGTGGTAAATCTTTACAGAAGTAGATTGCCCAGTCTTCCTTCCATGGAGTGGCTGGTGGGCTTGAACCACCAACTTTCTGGTTAGTAGTATGGTTAGCAGACCTAGGGGATGGCCTCAGGCCTTTGGCAGTCACCTGCCACACCCAAGGTTGGTGGTTCAAACCTATCAGCCACTCCCTAACCAGGCCCTCTCTTTGGGAGCTCTGGTATCGTAGTGCCTAAGGCACTTGACTGCTAACCAGAAGGCTGGCAGTTCAAACTCACCAGCCACTCCTCAGAAGGAAGGTTGGGCAATCTACTTCTGCCTGATACTGCCCTGGAAACTCAAGGAGGGGTCGTTATGAGTCAGGTCCAACTCCAGGGCACATAACAACAACAGTATGGTTAGCCTTAGGCACTATGCCACCAGAACTCCTTAAACTAGATAAGGTTAATTAGTTGTTTCTTTCAATAGTTTTAAGGGAAAAAAAATTACTAAAGAGATTAAAAAATAAACAAATGAATAAATAACAGTTTTTTATTTCTTCTCCATTAAAAAAAGTTTGAATTGAAAGTTCATTTTCACCTTTGAGAAAAGGAATTTTTTATTATCTTTTACTAAGCATTTATACTTAGATATAATTCAACAATCATTTATTGTGTGCCTTACTGCATGTGTGATCTTGGGCAAATTACTTCACTTTCCTCTTTCATCAATAAAAAGGGGGTAGTACATATGTCTTTGGGTGACTCAAATAGTTAAGCACTCTATAATTAGCCAGAAGGTTGGCAGTTCAAACCCATCCAGAGGTACTTTGGATGATAAGCCTGGTGATCTGTTTCCAAAAAGTCCCAGACTTGAAAACTCTAAAGAGCAGTCCGACTCTGCACACATTGTGTTGCCATGAATAGGAATCAACCCAATAACAACTAGCAACCACACATGTCCCAGGATTATTGAGAGGAGATAGTGAACGCATCCTTTGGATGCACTTACAAGAAAGGCTGTCAACTCAAACAAATCTTCCTTATTACTATGTGTGAAGGGTTGACTTTGTCATAGTTCACCATGTAGCAGCAGAGACATGAACAAATTATGAGAAAATGTGATAAATGCCGTAATGGAGATATGTGAGATAAGTGTTAAAAGAACACAGACAAGCCATTAGCTCTGTGAAAGTGAAAGAAGGAAGGTGAGATAGGAAAGGTGACAACTGAACTAAGTCTTGAAGGATAATTTTAATTTCATCTGCTTGACAGCTTTAGGAAAGCCATTCCAACGGACAGAATAAGAAGAGCAAAAGACAAGTAGACAAGAAAGTTCATTCACTATATGTGTTCAGTATAGGGATCCACTAATCAGAGAGGTTGAATGTGGTGTAGCTGGGTCTTAGGCAGCTGGATGAGGAGGGCCGGCATACCGTAATGGTTACACAGTGCACAGTTTGAGGTTTAAGTCCTTATTCTGTCCCTTACTACCTCAGGTTACTTAAACTCTTTGAATTTCAGTTTCTCTATTTGTAAACTGGAGAATCAATAGTAACAACTATGACTTGTAAGGATTTGCTTGAAAGATTAAATAAGATAATAATAGCAACTATTATTTATTAAGTACTTACTATGTGTCAAGTGTTGTTCCAAACACTTTTCCTATACTAACTCAGTGGTACATACCATGATCATTCCATTTCACAGATAAGGAACCTGCAGTCACTTGCACAGGACAAATTAGTGATAGGTAAAGTATGGATGTAAGGCACTTGAAGGTTCGAGACTGAAAGATGCTGAAGTGACTGAGCAGGGGCAGAGCTCCAAGCCTTCAGCCTGACTATCTCCTCCCTCTCTTCCCGCTGAGAATCCTATAATCCAAAGGAAGCGACGAATGCTGAAGAATACTGATAGATTACCTAATGCCTCTCTCTGCTTTCATACAGGATCCTATTGCCATAGAAATAGGAGAATCCACCTGACTCTTCAAATGACTTCTTAGAAAGACATTGCTCAAATTTTTAAAATGGATAACAGAAACTCACACCCTGTGGAGAGTTTTACCTAGAGCTAGTTTATATTCTTCAATCCTAAATCAATTCTGTCACATTCTGTGTAAAGCATGGTTTAAAAATAGAATATCATCATAGGCTGTGTAAAATCCTTTCAGGGAGTCTGTTGTTAAGTCTCCTTTAAAGGTCCACCTTCCGAGATCACCAGTCCATGTCCCAACCAATTACATTTATTCCCCTACCCTGAAATCTCTCCATATGCTCCCATATGTCTAGGGTTCATAAATATACAAATAAAGGCATGGCCAATGGAGCATAGAGTGGCAAAATGACCTCATGAGTTCTGTTTGATCTTTATGCACACACATGGTCCTCACACTTTTCTAACACCTAGCCAGCCTTCACTGTCTTTTCAAAGCCCTTGTTTTGCCCATTTGAACTCCCCTGCTTTCATATCTCAGGTGGGGTTCACTCTTTGTATTTGACCTCTCACTTTACCAGTAATGGTACCAAGGTGATTCCATCTTCTTAAGTGACAGCTGCTGTCATCCCCCCACTGCACCTCAATAGTGTCTGCAGCTCAGGCAACATAGTGTCTACTTAGTTATCCTGTGAAGTCTGGGAGTTAGGACCTGGGATAATGACAAGCTACAGGGCAAAGGCCAATTCACATGTCCTCTTGTAGCATCAGTTCCCTCGACTTATTATAATGGAGAGGTTGACCTCTTAAATTTCTTTTTGGCTTGGAAAAATCTATAGTTTATTCATTTGAGTCACTGCTGCCCCCAGGACATTAGTGACATGGTTAACCCTAACCAATACAACTTCCCACAACTGATACTGGTCCAATGAGAGCCACTTTCTATATATATTTCAACTAGGTTCCTACTTAAGAAGTTGTAGACCCAAGCTGATCCCAGCTTCTTGATATCTACACCAGAGAATATCTATAGCACATTAAAATAGTCTTTCACTGGGCTTCTGATTTATTCATGGACTACTTCATAATAACACTTCTAATTTTAATCAGACAGATTTGATGCTCTGCTTCCATTTCCAATGACCAAATTATGGATATTTGTGCCTTGTTATTCCTTTTTATGGTCTCTCCTCAATTATAAATAATTCATAGATTTCTTTCAGAGGGCACCAAACCTATTTCAAGTTCCTGACTCAAATGTATGAAACATAAAATTTAGGGAGATATTTTAGTATCTCCACAGTTGGCTACTATACAACGATCAGTCTCTGAACAGATGCTAAATACACACCTACTGTGTATATGGAGTTGTACTGGGTGCATAGTCAATACTTAATTAAGTGTGGTGTTGACTTAGGTTCTAGTTTTAAAGACATAAAATGAACATAAATGGAGTTTTCTTTTTTGTAGTTGTCTTAGCTATACCTTTCATGAATGAAAACATTAGCTTTTAAATTCAACTAAGGGCAGAAGTATTTTCTATTATATAGTATTTTTAATCATACCCTAGGCTTACATTTAAATGGCTATGATGAATGGTGCATTCCTTATTTACAATTTCTGATTTACAGAAACAACAAGATTTAATTATCACAAAACATCAGGGTTTTTTTATATATATTTTGAATCTTCAAATACTTTAGGTACTTGTAGATTGCTATGTTTTAAAAGAATGAATTAGATAAAATAGTCTTAGCTCAGTAGTAACATTTTTAGCTTCTAATAAAGAACTTGGTAGGTATCATGGGAAAATATTCATGCATCCCAGAATTCATAATTCAAGGAAAGAAATGTTTCCATTTTTACATGGTCCTGATATAGTCACAGTGCATTAGGAATTCTGTACAATTACTGTATCAACGTTTTTAGATGGAATGCCACTCAGTTTCCCGATGCAGAAAAAACCTGTGTTCTTCTCTGTGGTTCTATTATTTGTTATGCCTGAAAGGTCTTGAGCATTTTCTGCAGTGCCAGAGTTCCAGTGCTTTGTATTTACATCATGGACATGAAAAACTGGCATTTTCAGGAAGAAAAAAGAAGGAAAGAGAAAGACATTTTCTATTGTATTAAGTCTCGTTGAAGAAGATTTGGTCTCTAATTTTAAAACCATTTTAAATTGTATGTACATGACAGAATAGATTCTCATAAATATTTAACCAAGAATATTCCATGTTCAAGCAACTAAAACTAAAATAGTTACATTGATAATCATGATCAATTATAGACTGTTCATTGTGATAAAAGTGGGGAAATTTAAAGGGAATTGCAGGCCCAATTTCCTGCTGTAGATGATTCTGTCTGATGAAATACAGTAAATATATAAATACACTTCAACATCAGTAGCAGAAGCTAGAATGTGGCAGGATACATGCAGGAAATTACAAAAGAGAAGAGAAGCTATAGAGGAAACGAGAGAGAAGGGTGGCGTTGCTCAATGATGGGACCTGGTGGCAACAGGGAAAAAAAATCTTCTTGAGTAGGAGAGTTTGACAATAATTTAAAAGAAGAAAAGGATGAGGCCAGTGGTTTAGAAATTGACGCCACTACTCAGGAACCTCCAATGGCTGTTGTCTACATGGCATCAAACTCAAAGCTCATGATTAAGGATTTTATAATATAGTTATATTCTTATCTCTGGTGGCATAGTGCCTAAGGCATTTGACTGCTAACCAGAAAGCTGGCAGCTCAAACCCACCTTCCTTAGAAGGAAGGTTGGGCAATCTACCTTCGTAGGGATACCGCCTCAGAAACCCAGGGAAGGGTTGCTCTGGGTTGGATACGACTCAACAGCATTGAGTTTGGTTTGCTTTTTTTTATATTCTTATCTAGATTCTTTCCTATTCTCCATTCCTTCTCACCATCCCATAAACATACACGCTCCTCCCGTCAACATACAGGCACGTGTTTCTCTGCATTCCTAGGTTACGTGTAACCTGTGTGTAGTTTTACATGGTGTGATGTTCTTAATTGCTCTAGATTTCTCTAGTAAGCCTTTGAGCTCGGGGCCTTTTTAGGTCCCCACAAAGTAACCTAGCTTTGTTGTTGCTGTGTGCTATTGAGTCTATTTACAGTCATAAAAACCCTGAAGGACAGAGTAGGACTGCCCCATATGGCTTCCTAGGCTCAGAGGACCAGATCACCAGGCCTTTTCTCTCACAGAACAGCTGGTAAGTTCAAGCTGGCAATCTTTCAATTAGCAGCTGAGGACTTAATCATTGAGCCACCAAGGCTTCATACCCCAGCTCAGTGCTAGGTAATAAATACATGTTTAATAAATAGAAATATAATTTAAGGACAGAAGAACAGAATAACAACAATTTTAGAATCCCTGTCTACCTAATATCTACTAAGAATTTTTACTAGCACTCTCTCTGCCTTCACCCCAGCTGAGGTGTTAACTCAAATACAATTTCCAAAACTGTCAAAAGAGAAGGAAGTGAAGAAATAAAGAAACTCTCATCAGAATCTGAATAATCTTGCCTTCTCTTTTGGAAAAGAAAATGGTACTAATCTTTAGTGGAAAATGAACTTTAAATTTTTCTTTAGTGGTGATGAACTATGATCTTTCACACATTTTCTCACTTGGTTCCTTTGGACCAGTTTCAGATAATGGCCCATGTAATCAAAAAGGACCTGTGTGACATTTTATTAAAATTCTATAACCAGCAAGTTTGAATATAAACATGCTAAGCAAAATTGAAGCTACATTTTCAAAATTTTGAAGACATAATTTTGTTTCAGAATACTCTTCAATTTATCATTTCTTTTCACACTAGACAATATTCTCAGGTAATATACATTGTGTTTATCAAGGCTATATCTTAATCTATGTTTCTATGCTTTTGTTATTAGGTGTTGCAGAGTGGGTTCCGACTCATGGTGACGCTATGAACAACAGAACGAAACACTGTCCAGCCCTGCCCCGTCTCACAATTGTGCGACGTTTGAGCCCAGTGTTACAGCCACTGTGTAGATTCATCTTGTTGAGTCTTCCTATTTTTTACCAACCCTCTACTTTACCAAACAAGATGTAAAATATAGTGGTTGAAAAATATGACCTCGCTTCTATAAGGACCTGAAATAGACTCTAGTTAGTAGATGACTCATCACGACTTCAAAAATCTTACATTCAGATGTAAGTTAAGCTGTACTGGAGTATTTCCCAAAAGTATACTAATGCATTTTATAACACTATGAACAAGATCAAGAACAAGAATTAGTATAAACATATATTGTCTTAACTTTGGTATAATTTGCCCAATAAATAAAATATTTTTGTAAAATGTACTCTAGTGCAACCCAATTTTTATGATTGTTTAAATGCAGTGGTTTAGAAATTCCTTTCAAAAACCATTACAAATATGAGTCTATAATTTTGTATTCCCCTTTTTATGTACTAAGGATATTACCCTTCTAACAGCAACTGACATATTGCATGGGCAAATCTACTGCAAAAGACCTCTTTAAAGTGCGTAACAGCAAAGTTATCACTTTAAAGAGTAAGGTGCACCTGCCCCAAACTGTGGTATTTTCAATAGCTTCATATGCATGTGAGAGCTGGACAGTGAATAAGGAGGACCACGGAAGTGATGCTTTTGAATTGTGGTGTTGCCAAAGAATATTGAAGGTACAAAGGACTCCCAGAAGAACAAACAAAATGTCTTGCAGGAATTGCAGCCAGAATATTCTTTGGAAGCAAGAATGGCCAGATTTCGTCTCTCACACTTTAGTCATGTTCTCTGAAGGGACCATCCCTGGAGAAGGATATCATGGTTGGTAAAGTGGAGGGTCAGCAAAAAAGTAGAAGGCCCTCAACAAGATGGATGGACACTGTGGCTGCAATGATGGGCTCAAGTATATTGTGAGGAGGACACAGGACTGGGCAATGTTTTGTTCTGTCGGACACATGATCAGTATGAATCGGAATCAACCCCAAGGCACCTGACAACAACAGTAGCAAGTGAATTTTTTAACCTACATTCAAGAATACTTTAAAACAATTTTGTTTCATTTCAAATAGATGACAGATTATAGAGTGTTAACAACAACAGTTGTGCTGTTGAGTTTGGTGTATGAAGGCACTTAGTATTTTATTACATTAATGTTTTCATAAGCATAGCTATTTTAAATCAAAATAAATGAGGATAATTTGGGTGTCAGTGGACATAGGCATAAGAAGGGCTTGCAATCTCATTAGATTGTCAAAGAAGTGAACACTCTGCGTATTTACTAGTGATAAATAAAACTAGATGGCTGGATTTTTTTGTCCTACCATAGAAAGATTTCATAATTGTTTTTAAAACAGAGAAAAAAATTGATTTGTCTAAATAAGATGAAATCTAAAGGCAATATTTTTTTTGAAACCTTCAAAGGTTCTCCTGAGAGTTAAGTAATTATAAGGGATTAAAAAAAAAAAAAAAAAAAAAAAACCTCACTGCTATCCAGTCAATTGCAACTCATAGTGACCCCTCCTTGGGTTTCTGGGGTGGTATCTCTGTGGAAGTAGATTGCCCAATCTTCCTTCCGAGGAGTGGCTGATGAGTTTGAACCACCAGCCTTCTGGTTAGCAGTCAAATGCCTTAGGCACTATGCCACCAGTGCTCCCATAAGGGATATGGACAAATAATCATAACTTTATTTTATTAGCACAGAAAATTGAAAGTAATGTCTTTTTCTAAGCGATAAAAACATGCAAAACTGAATTTGGCTTGTGCTTTGTTTCTTTAGGGAGGATCATAAGGAAGATTGTTTATTTTAAATCACTTTTTAAGAGCATTCACTTATACAACAAATTTTTATGCCCCATCTACTACTTTCTACTGTATTTAGTTCAATGATACAGTTGTAAATAATTCACAGACACAATATCTATGTCCTGTGCCTCTTATAAAGGGGCTCTGGTGGCATAGTTGATAAAGCACTTGACTGCTAACTGGAAGGTCAGCAGTTCAAACCCACCAGCTGCTCCAGGGAAGGAAGATGAAGTGATCTACTTCTGTAAAGATTCACAGCCTCAGGAACCCCATGCGGGTTGCTATGAGTCAGAAACAACTCGATGGCAGTGAGTTTGGTTTGGTTTTATACCTCTTATAAATGTGGAAGAACTATTTTTTTATTTTATCCATCTAGAAAGTTGATTATGTCATCTCCAAAAACAATGTTATCATTTAAAAAGCGCTGACATAGCCAATGATCTCACCTTCACTTTCAGATTTTAATGATTTAAAGAAGAAAAAAAAAAATCATCCCATACCTGGTATAGCTGTTTTCCCAAATCAGGAAAGCAAATGCTCCATCCTATCAAACATAATTGAATTCTGGGCACTTTAACTTCAATAAAAGATTGGTTATATCATAAAACTGCATTTCACAGATAATGGGCACTGCTGGAGGGAAGGGACCATTAGCTTCTAAGCTTATAGAGGTTCCCAACAGGGTGGTGTGTGGTTTTGTGCAGTGACTCAGTGAAGTCAATTTGCTGGTCAGCTCCCAAAGCTTCCTGGTAAAAGTCAAGTTTTAGCAGCACAGCTAGAGTACTCATCTATTAGCTGTGTAATCTGCTATATTCCATATTTAATAAGAAGAAAATGAATTATTATTGACTTGATTGAAATTGGTTTTTAAATTGCAAGGAAAGGTGCCAAAAAGAAAAAAGAAAGAAAGAAAGACATGGAATTGTTTTAGTTTTGAAATATCTACCCTGAAGCAACATTTTTCATAAATAAGGGAAGGGCTGGACCAGTCTATGATAGGAACAGGCAGAGGGTTGGAACAGTTTCATGTGGCAGTCACCGGTAGTGTTATGATATAACACTATGGCCCTGAGAGTAATGAAAATGACCCATTGGTACTTTGGCCTTATTCCATAGTTATGCTTAATTTTTGAAACGTTTATAGCAGACAGTGATGTAGGGGTAAGATGAAGAACAAACTTGGTTCTCTGGAAAGCAGAAGACATTGACAAGCACATGTTATTTCCCTAGGACTAGCTCTATTTCTCCACCCTGCAATTCACTTGCCATCTTTTCACAAAAGGGCTAAAGGCTAAGACCAATCTAATTCCATTATATTAATGCCAAACACATCATTAATAATAGGAAATCTTTTGGGGGTCAAGAAACTCAAATGATTGAGCAGCCATGACCAATGTAAGCATTCTTCTATTGATTTGCTTTAAATAATAATAAACATGCACATTTTTATTTTGCACAAATTTGTATTGTTTTCATGTTGAACTTCTATATTATTTCAAATTTTTCTTGACTATTATTTTAGAGAAATTCAGATCCAGTTCCCCTGCCTTCAATTTATTATTTTTTCCTGCATTCACTATCAAAGAAGACAAATGAAAAAGAGCAATTTCCTAGTTCTCTTCCCTCGTTGTCATCAACATACAAAATTGAAATTGTTAGATATTTCCTCTTGGCAAGGGATATACTATAAAATTTAAATTTTAAAGGCTACTGGATTTAAATAAATTCATGTGTGAATGGATGGCACAGAAGGGCAAATTAAGAAACACAAACCCAAGGCTATCTGTCCCCCACTGACCTCTGAAGCCCAATGACTCAGCCTCACACACCAACCAAAGAAACAGAAGAGAACATACAAAGCAAAGGCTGTGATTCTTGTTGATGAAACAAATGCACTGTGGGATGAATAATAGAAACAGCTGTTTGAAGTCCATGGAACTGAAGAGGTATATTCTAAGGCATAACTGCCATATGAGGGATGTGTTAAGGAAAATGGAGACTAAACAGCTCCAAAGAGAACAGACCTAATCAAATCAAAGCTTATGAATCTATGAATCTATGAGGCAATAATATCACAACAGCCTGAATTCTTATTAGTACATCGCATCGTTTCAGTAAAATAAAAGGAACTAGAAAGACTTTGGGTAGAATGAAATTTAAAGGGAGCAGAAAGTGTTCAGTTGGTTTTAATTTTTTTATTGGCCCTCCAGAAAGCCTTCTCAGAAAGCAATTACATCTCCCAGTTGCTATATGCTATCAATTGAGAAGCCATGTGGTTTTGTTATTAATATAAAATGAATAATCTCTAGGAGGAAAGATGTCAGTTCATTCATAGATCTTATGTGGCCCAAAGATGTATACATATTATTTATACTTTTTACTCTCAAATTTATTGTTGTTGTTGTTATGTGCCATCGAGTCGGCCCCGACTCATAGCGACCCCTCCTTGGGTTTCCGAGGCAGTATCACTATGGAAGTAGGATTGCCCAACCTTCCTTCCGAGGAGTGGCTGGAGGGTTTGAACCACCAGCCTTCTGGTTAGCAGTCAAGTGCTTTAGCCACTATGCTACCAGAGCTCAAATTTATTACACAATCATAATTTAGAATGTGTGTTTCTAAAGTATCATAATATGCTAAAAAAATAATTGCATTTCTATCTAAAACTTGAAAGGCCTCAATTGTAATTCTGATGCTGCCATTAACCTTCTGCACAAGCTACCCAATATTACTCAATCTTTCTTGACTTTAGTTTCATCATTTTTAGAGCGACCTGAGGAAAACTTTCTGCTCTGACACTCAGTTTCCTCTACAGTGTCCACTATGCTCTTTTAATCTAACCAAGATTATCATGAAGAAACTTTAATTTATGTACATTACACTCTTTCAGCTAGATTCAAGAAAAGTGGACCCGTATAATAACAATAAACCCTACTTCCATAAATAGAACCCAAATGTTGGGAAGAAACTGGGGAGATTCTAAATAGGTGTAGGGTGTACCTTAGACACAGGAAGCCCTCAATGTGTGGAAAAGAACTTTAAACAAATTTAAATACACAGATATACAGATAAATACATTTACATGTCCTAAAATCTATAGTGCCTAAGGCACTTGACTGCTAACCAGAAGGCTGGCAGTTCAAACCCACCAGCCACCCACTCCTCGGAAGGAAGGTGGGCAATCCTACTTTTGTAATGATACTGCCTCGGAAACCCAAGGAGGGGTCGCTATGATTCGGGGTTGACTCAATGGCACATAACAACAACAACAGCAACAACAACAAAATCTATACAAACTATAAAATAAGGAAGGAGAAAATATTTTCTATGTTGGGAAAAGAGATCATGAATCATGCCATATTAATAGTTTTAAAGTAACTTACAAGGTAGAAAATGACTTAAATAACAAATTGAAGACAGGGGGCATGTGACACATCCAGACTCAGATCCTATGGAATTTGGAAAGTGGAAGCTAGTTATTTTAATTATGGTTATAGTAACCAAACAGTGGTAGAAACTAAGAGTGCAATGAGAGAGCAAGAAAAGTTAGATTCTAACTTAGATATAATTACAGCTTCCAAGGGATTTGCAGGTTAAAATCAATCATCTATAGCAAAAAAAAAAAAAAAAAAGGGAATGTTATTGATCCAGTCATAGAGAGTAGAAATAAACATTCCAGGGAAAAGAGAAACTTGTAATACGGAAAACTACTAATGAAAGTTATCTGTAAGCAGAGTGGATGGCCATCCATGGTGTGTAATTTTGTTGGCCATATGATTTTTACCACAAAAATAATTCCTTCACTTTCTTGGCCTGAAATCCCTGCTCTCAAGAGGGAGAGCTTCCAGAAAACCACTGGTAAACTGTGCATGCGTAACATTGGAAATTTGAGGAGTTCCCACATCCCATCCCAAACTCTCAGAAACCTCCGAGAGAACTTGTTCTATGGATTATCCACAACCACGTGCTGGAACTTCCCTCTCTGGTGGCTCCTTTTGGTCAGCATTTAAATATGTTCATGACTCTTCTGCCTTAAACAAAGGAAAACATCCCCTTTAATCCTACATAGTCCAGCTACTACTTCCTCTCAACCCTTCGCAATCAAACACCTTCATCTTCCGTTCAGTCCTCAATCTATGGCACTCTGGTCCACTTCTATTTCCAAGGTTATCAATGCTATTTTTGTTACTAAATCCAATGACAGGTCTTGGTCCTTAATTAATAAGCTTGATATCTCAACTCTCCCCTTGTTATACTCTCTTTCCTTGGCTCCCACAATACCAGGTGCATCTGGTCCCTCCGCTGGTCAATCTCGCTCTGTCTCCTTTGCAAGTTACATCTTTTCTGTTTTAAATGCTGTGATGGATCTTTACAGTGCTATCCTAACCCATCCACTCCTCTCTCTTGATAGTCTCTCCTTGGGAGATCTCATACCATATAGATAGCATCAGTAACCATCTGAATTAGAGTTACTATTAGCTATTTTAGAACCTTTGTTCTAAAACCTTTGTACACACTAGAAAAAGATACTCCTTCCATCTGACAGATGACGGTTGTGTTAAGTATACAAATCTATAGCATGTATGATGTTTATGGAATCTTCTTAGATGTGGCCCTTGTGTGGTCCACAACTAATGAAAATGTATGTGTATGATTCCCAAACATAGAACTCTCTTTAGATATAACAATAGATAACACTTACTTAGGACTTAAATGTACCAGGCACTGTTTTAAGGACTTAACACATATTATCTCATTTAATCATCATAACAACCTATAAGGTATGCACTGATAACCAAAAGATCAACAGTTTGAACCCCCCCAGTGGCTCTGGGGGAGAAAAGACCTGACGATTTGCTCCCATAAAGGAAACCCTATGGGGCAGTTCTACTTTGTCTTATAGGATCACTTGAGTCAGAACCAAATTGACAGCACAGAACACTATTATTATCCCTACTATACAGAAGAGAAGTCCTAGTTACAAAAAAAGTAATCTACAGCTTATAAATGATGGTTTCAGTATTGGACCATGGCAATCTGCATCCAGAGCCCAGGTGTCTAACCACTGTTCAATACTAAAGAATTCTCTCATAATTTCTGTTGAATATCTCAAGCTCAATATGTTCTAAACAGAGTTCATCACTTACTACCCAAAGCTGCTCTTCCTCTTGAATTGGTTTTGCTTTCTTGTTCTTTCTCCCCTTTGGCTGTCAATCTATCTCATAAAATCTCTATCAATATCTCCTATTGTAACTTCCTGCTAATCAATCAGATAACTAGAAAGGAGGGTTTCTACTAGAATGTAAGTTCCATGAGCTAGTGAATATGTCTTTTTTCATTGCAATTTTCTGGGCCAAGAAAAGTTCTTGGTGCACAATGAATGTTTAATAAAGATTTGTGGAATAACTGAATTCAGATGATTTTGCCTTTTACTTCTTTCAGTTGCCTTTTGCCTAACCCATCCAAGTCCCAGCACACAGGTCCAATCTTATCACCACCAATCAGAATGCCCCACTAATGACTGGGAACCTGTCTCTTCTGTTCACCATAATCCCTAAAATCCAGCATAGCGCCTGGCACAGACAGAGTCAAGGAATATTTGTTGAATGGATAAATAATGACTTATATAACGCACAGATGAATGATTGCAGATTTCCTGCACTTCTCTGGCTTAAGCTATCTCATTGCTCACCTGAATCACTGTAAAAGCCTTCTAACTGGATGTACTGTTTCCAGTATTGCCCTCGTTCCAAACCATTCTCTGTATGTCAGCCAAAATAAGCTTTCTAAAACCAACTTGATAATGCCTCTGAGTTATTTAAAACCCTTCAATGACTCTCTAATGCTCTTAGTATAAAGTCTAAAAACTTGATATAGCTTTGAAGGCCATTTGTAACCTGGGCTCTGCATACTTCTATCACCTATTTTTTTTCAATCCTCTGTTTACACTCCATTTTCTGTCCATGTTTAATGTGTTCTATTACCATGAACAAAACATGCCCTCTCTTTGCTCAGAGATTTTGTCCTTGCTTCAACCTGGAACAATGACCTCTAACCCCTTTCTCTTGCTAAGACATTGCTTCTTCCAGAAAACCACTACCAATCCCTCAAGTTTGGGTTAGATCCCCACCCTATGTGCTTCCCTTAATGCAGAAATTATTGGCACACAGGGTTTTAACTGTCTGTTTACTTCCCTGTCCTCCCCTCTAGACTGTCAGCATCATGGAGGGACATCCATTGAGTTCCCTAGACTTTACTACAATGCCAGCTAGCTACCTAGCAGGCCCTCAGAACATAGTGATTAATGAATAAACATCTTCTAGCTTTTTCTCATCAGCCCAGAATAGTTTGTGAAATTAGATTATCGTCACATTGGATGGCACAAGAACCTGGACCTGACAGAAGGAAATACTGGAGAAACACATTTCAGTTTAAAGTGGTTTAAAGCAAAATATTCTGGGTCAAATGTAGAGTCAATTAGGTACAAATGGAGAGGAGCTCAGGGAGTCATTGACGATGGGATATGTCCCAGTAACTGTGGCAGGACAGGAGAGACTGCGAGTTGGTGGAAACTCAAAATAAAGTTTGTCCATGAGATGGCAGAGACTTTGGGAATAGAACTAGCTTTCAGTTTTGGGAAGCAATCCAATATGGAATTCAAAGAGAGAATCACAACAGCCAGTGGTATAGAACTATCATGCACTCAGCTTCCAAGAGATGTGTAAGGGAGAACTGTTATGGTAGCAAGCAGCACACAGCCACGAAGAAGCCAGAGGGAAGCAATATAGTGCAGCACAGATTTGCGCTCTTGCATTCTTTCTCCAGCTATACCGAAGGATGCAATGATTTCTAGCTGTCATCTCGTAACATTCTCCTTGAAGTAGCACTATTATCAACTCCATTTTGCAGATGAGAAAACTGAGTCTCTGAGAAGGAAATAACTTGCTAGTGATGGGTAGTGTCAGGATTCAAATCCCTAGTGGTCTATCTCCCACGCCCAAGCCCTTACTCTGCATGCTCTACCCCTCGCATCATACTAAACACCATATATTGGGGCTCATTCTCTGCCAGAATAATTGCATTAACTATCTCATTTAGGCTTCCCTACATCTCCAATTGGGAGGAGCCCTGGTGGCATAATGAATAAGTTCTGGGCTGCTAATTCACAGGTCAGTGGTTTGAACTCACCAGCTGTTCCATGGGAGAAAAATGTGGTTGTCCACTTCCATAAAGATGTACAGCCTGGGAAACCCTATGAGGCAGTTCTACGCTGTCCCATAGGGTGGCTATGACTTGCAATTGACTCAATAGCAGTAAGCTTACATCTCCAACAGGTAAAAATTGAGACTTAGAAGAAAAGTATTTTGCATATGATCAAACAGGTAATAAGAGTTGAAGTTGGGTTTTAAATCTAGCTCTTCCTGATTACAAAACTAAATGCTTATCTTCAACATTGTTATCCCTATTCTGAAAAGTTAATTTTTATCAGAATAATGGTCCTGGATTAATGCTACATGATTAAAGAGAGTGAGTTGGAACAGAGTCTCCCAGTACTAAGCTGGGAGGCAAGGGCTTGAATCCTGCCTGGGGTCAGCTCTGGCCACAACTGCTACTAGGAGGGGCCAGCAGGTTTGGGTTGGGAGGACTGGTGGTGTAGGAGTGAAGGAAGGTGTCAGGCAATCTGGACACAGCCTTCCTCAGAAGAGCAAATAGTTCCAGTGATGCAGAGTTGAAAACCAGGCAAGCTTGATATTAAACCAAGATTGACTGGGAATAATGAGGAGGAATGGAAGGCTGTGGAGACCCAAACAAAACACACTCCCAATGAGTTGATTGTGACTCATAGAGACCCTTTAGGGCAGAGTAGAACTGTCTCTTGGCTTTCCAAGGCTGTAAATCTTTACAGACGCAGACTGCCTCATCTTTCTCCCATTGAGCAGCTAGTGGATTCAAATTGCCAGGCTTTTGATTAACAGCTGAATCATTAACCATTATGCCACCAAAGCTCTTAGAAATGTGGAAAAAACAGTGCAAAATCATCTTACCCACTTAAAGTTTGTTTAGCAAAAGCTCTGAATGTAAACCAGGACAGACATCCACATTTATGTGTATTTCTGTTTCTGTGCACTCTATGTTCTATACTTTGTCTTCCTGCAATGTTGCAATGAGACAGTTTTCACCGCTGTAATCATTTAATATATTTTCCTTTTAGGTTATGTGGGAATAGTCGCAATCCTACAACCCAGATGAGGAGACTGGGGAATGACTTCATTTATTTATTATTTATTTATCTTTAATTCCAAGAAAATACCTACAATCTGGGATGATCTGGAAGGCATCAGCAGCGTGGTGATTAGAATAGATTTTTTTCTATCTCTCAGCTTGCCTTAATTGTTTTCTCCAGTGTTTCCAATGTAATTGGATTATATTAAAAATAATAATGACTTTTAATTAGAACATTTAAATTAGGCTGCAAATATTTTTCCTTTCTAATATGCTAACAGCCAAAGGAGAAAGTCTTCATGGAAACACTGGGGGAAGATCTGCCAAACAGGAAAGGTCTGACTCTAAGAACACATGCCAACAGGCAGTTACATCTTTCTTTTGAGGGTTTGTTTGTCTCACAAATTCAAATTGTGGAGGGAGGGGACATCAACAAATGATATTTTTATTCTCCTTCTTGCCACTGTTTGGTAATATAGTGCGATGGTGAGAGTCATAGATTCAAAGTCAGGAATGAGGGATAAGGAAGTCTTTGTGTCACTAATTAGCCATGTGACTTCAGGCAAATCTTTGAACAAATTAGAGGGCTGCTAAAGCCCCTTTTAGTTCTGAGATCCAGTGATATTTAACTGATTCTAACAGCCTTAATACATTAGGTATTTGGATAATGAAATCCTGATTATGAGCCTACTTACACCACAACAATAGTTACAGTAGTAATTCATATCACAGGCATTCCCAACTGATGACCACTTAGTCCTCAGCAGTTTCAAAACATGGACTAATGCTGGAATGGAAATAGAAGCCAAATTCCATGTAGATCCTGGAGAATGGTTCTGTAGCACCTGCTTCTCTCTTCTGTTCTTTAAAATAAGAAATAAAAAATCTCCCATGTCCATCTGGCACCATTCAAAGGTTGCCAACCTGGCATAATCCGTGGGCACTAAATTCACTGGCTCTTATCTAAAACAAATCACCTACTTTCTGTTCATAGGCTGAGTGTGAATGGGGTCAGCAGACTTTGCTATAACTGGTTAGTGATATTCCATTTCAGTAGAAAACCCAAAACCAAACCCATGGCCATCAAGTCTATTCCAACTCATAGGGACCCTGTAATAAACAATAACAAATGTCGTGCAACTAATGTTGTCCTGTGCTCTTCAAAACAGGTTACAAACACAGCAATTTAAATTTTTGGAAAAAACAAGACCATTCTGCCAATGTTTGGCATTTATATTAAAGTGGGTAATAATTTGAAATCTAATGTTCTATTAAATGACTCTATTAGAAAACAGATAAAATAACCCTAAAAACACTGTTAGTATTATTTGATCTGGTGCACATAAATATACATTATAACCACCAAATCTATAAAATAATGGTCAATTAACTTTTTTTCATAAAAGTGACTGTGGCTATATATACTACTTTAGAAGCCTTCATAATTAAAGAGTGAATAAAGAAGTAGGAAAAAATTACATATTGACTGCACTAAAAATAGTACCATGAGAATGTATAAGCAATCTAATGAGTTATTTTTCTATAACTATTGCAACACAGAATGAAAATTTCTGTTCATTATTAAAACATTCTCAAATGTCTATTTTGGCTCTTTTGTCTAATATTTCTCTGAAAAGTAAAAGTGAAAATAATCACTAAATCTTCTGATCTTCATAATAAACTTATGAGGGTAAAAATTGACTATTCATTCTATTAGGTGGAGTTCCTGGGTAATGAAAACAATTAAGCACTAGATTACTAATTGAAAGGCTGGCAGTTCAAACTTGCCAAAGGGGCAGAGAGTCCACATCTTCTGACCTCCTCTAGGACTACAAGAGGAAGACAGAATCACCATCAGGAGCCCAAGGCCTATTCCTGCAAAGCCAGACATGCTGCCTCCCTCCAGCCCTTTCATCCACCCTGACACCAACTGCTCCTCCCACAGCACCCACCTCCTCTCTGATGGGTTCAATAATCTGCTTCAGTGGCCACACAGAACTCACAGATTATGGGGTTTATTAGGGAAGCACCAGGCTACAATTCAAGTTCAGGAACAATGATCAGTCTCTCTCAACAGTGTGTGTCTCTCAAGGTCTGTCTCTCTCAGCCTCTCCCAGCAATGCATGTCTCTCAAGATCTCTCTTAGTACCATATGTTTCTCGAGGTCTCTCAGCAGTGTGTGTCTCTCATGTCCCTCAGGAGCATGTTTCTCTCAGCAGCATATCTTTCTCAGCCAGCTGTCAGAGAGACTTCTTCTGCTTCTAGGAGGGCTCCTTTTGAGCCTGGCAGAGTGGCCAACTAACCAATCCCAACATCAGAATTCTATACACATGAGAGAGAGAGCTTCCCAGAAGACTGCTTTGTGCCACTCTCAACAGAAATACTCCAGGTGGATAACTTTAACAATCAGGAGCTCCTCAGTTGCTCAACAAAAGAATAAATTCCACCATGGAGTTTACAAAGACTTATGGCTTGAAAAGCTATACCAGATAATTTATACCACAAAACCCAACCAGAGGCATCTTGGAAGACAGGCCTGGCAGTCCCAAAGGTCAGTCTTGGAAACTGTATTGAGCATTTCTACTCTGCACATTTGGGGTTGCCATGTGTGTTAAACTGGGTTCTCTAGAGAAACAAAACCAGTAAAGCTTATGTATACATATAGAGAAAGAGAAATTTATCTTAGGAAAATGGCTCACACACATATAGAAGCTGACAAGTCCCAAGTTCTTGGATCAAACATTAAGCTGGAGGCTTTTCCCAACTCACACAGCTGCAAGGACTGATGAACTCAAGGTTGGCAGGCAGTATACTGCTGTTGACCTCAACGAATGATAAATCCAAGATCTCCAGGCCAAATGGTAGATTTTTCACTCACGGACAGTTGTAGGCAGCACAACAGATCTCAATCCACAGAAGAATGTCTCTTCTCCCAGGAGGTCCATAAATATATTGGAAACAGGCCACACTCCTAGGGAAACTCCCTTTCAATGGATTGGCTGCTCAAAACACATATATCCAATCCCATCATGGGAATAACCCACATCACAATTGCTTAAACCACATAGAATTGTAATCCAGCCAAATTGACAAACAGCTCCAACTATCACACCATGAATTGGAATCAGCTTGATGCCAGCTGACAACAAAGGCCTAGTAGGTAAAAATAAGTTTTGGTCCTTTGCTGCTTCTTTTTGCAGTTTATATATGTTTTCATATGTGATCATAATCAGGCAAGGATCATAAAAATGTAAGATATTTCTTAGTCTTTGCAATTCATATAGCAAATTTCAAAACATTTTATTTTTTAAGAAATTCAGAAAATCACCTCCCCAAGCCAAACATGTTGCTAATATAATCAAACTACTGTTTACATAATTGAACTACCTTTGTTACCAAAGATCAATTTAAAGGGGGCAAAGCAGAAAACAACGATTAGCATCTACAAAATGAAATATGATATAAAAATGTTAAATAAACTTGTTCTTGTTGTTGTTATTTGCCATCGAGTCGGCCCCGACTCCTAACGACCCCTCCTTGGGTTTCCGAGGCAGTTATCACTATGGAAGTAGGATTGCCCAATCTTCCTTCCAAGGAGTGGCTGGTGGGTTTGAACTGCCAGCCTCCTGGTTAGCAGTCAAGTGCCTTAGGCACTATGCTACCAGAGCTCCTATAAATAAACTAGGCCCTGGATTTTAAAACATTAAAATATGCATTATGTGCATTACATCTTGAGAACTAGTGCCTAATTATTAACAAAGGGCAAAGCACTTTAATGACAATCTTTATGTTGATCTTTCCAAATCATGTAAGAATGTCAAAACCAAGAGAGAGAGAGAAGAAAAGAATTGTCGTACTTCAATCTGACCACTTGTTTGAGCTTAATTTATACTTTGCTACATATGGATTCTTGAGGCACTTTATACAATTACATGAGAGTGATAATGATAGAGGTCTGAAGGGATGAACTAGAAGTAACCATAGGAGTCCCTGGAGCAAAAGATACACATGGTTGCTGTTTTATGTGTACCCCGAGGTACCTCAGAATAGGCCTGATGATCTATTTCTAAGAGTTCAGCCACTGAAAATCCTGTGGAACACAGGTCTACTCTGACACACATGGGGTCACCATGAGTTAAAACTGATTCCAAGGCAAATGTTTAAAATTAACTATAAGAAAGTGACATAGAGCTTTGGGAAAAGACAGTTTAAGTGACAGAAGAGACAGACTGGTAGAAAATAAGGGAAAACTGGAAACAAATTTGTGTGGTTTGGGTTCTAGACTCAACTCTTATTTTGCTCGAGTAGATTCCAAATCTGGAAAACACATCTGGATTCTCTTAACTCCAGTTTCATCATTTTGTAAGATAAGGGCTATGCAAAATTAACACTTTAAACCAACATCTCTAACAATTAGAAAAAGAACAGCAAGAAAAGCCCACAGTCACGAGAAGAAAGGAAATAATCAAAATTTGAGCAGAAATCAATGAAACAGAAAACAGAAAGGCAATAGAAAAAATCAACAAGACCAGAAGTTGGTTTTTTGAAAAGATAAATAAAATTGACAAACCACTGGCAAATTTAACAAAGGGAAAGTGGGAGAGAATACAAACAACATGAATAAGAAATGAAATGGCTGTCATCAGAACAGAACCAACTGAAATCAAAAGGATAATATCCAGATACTATGAAGAACTCTACTCCAACAAATTTGAAAATCTGGAAGAAATGGACAAATTTCTAGAAACACACCACTTACCTAAACTAACATAGACTGAGGTGGAAAAGTTGAACAGATCCATAACAAGAGAAGAAATTGAACAGGTCATCAAAATACTACCAATAAAAAACTTCCTGGCCCAGACAGTTTCACCAGAGAATTCTACAAAATATTCAGAGAAGAACTGACACCATTCCTACTCAAACTATTCCAAAACATGGAAAAGGAGGGAATCCTCTCTAACTCATTTTATGAAGCAAGCATAACCTTGATACCAAAAC
>NW_006921594.1:4861750-4863106 GCF_000298275.1 Orycteropus afer afer
TAGTTACAGAACTTCTAAATGGTGAGAAAGTCAAGACAATTACAAGATAAAATGGACTGTTCTAAACTTGGGAAGAAAATTATAAATCACCAGGTAACCTCAAAGAAAAATGATAAACCGTCATATCACAATAAAAAAGAGGACCAGCACAAATATTTAGCAAATACTAAAACAATAGCAACAAAATGAACTGTAACACAATTCATAAAATGAGCTCAGCACAGAAAATTACTTGGAACAAAGAAATCAGCAACACCACTAAAAAACACATAGCATAATGACAGCAACCAATTCATACTTGTCAATAATTATACTAAATGTCAATGGATTAAGTGCACCACTCAAAAGAACCAAAACCAGGCAAAGACATCACTAAAAAGGAAAACTATAGACCAATATCCCTCATGAATATAGATGCAAAAATTCAACAAAATCCTACCCAATAGACCCCAATAATATATCAATACCATATCAAAGAAATAAAAATACATTATGACCAAGTGGGGTTCATACCAGGTTTGCAAGCGTATTTCACCATTGGAAAAACAATCAACATCATCCATCACATCAATAAAACAAAGAAAAAGAACCACATGATCATATCAATCAATGCAGGAAAGGCATTTGGTAAAATACAACACCCATTCCTGATCAAAAGTCTCAATACAATAGCAATAGAAGGACAATTCCTCAACATAATAAAGGGTATATATCAAAACCAACAGCCAACATTGTTCTCAATGAAGAGAGACTAAAACCATTCCCCTTGTAAACAGGAACTAGACAAGGATGCCCTCTATCACCACTTTCACTGAACATTGTATTGGAAGTACCACCCAGGGCAATAAGGCAAGATAGGGAAATTAAAGCCATACAAATTGGCAAGGAAGAAGTCAAACTATCCCTATTTGCTGATGATATGATCCTATACCTAGAAAACCCAAGAGACCCAGAAAAAATCTACAGGAACTAATTGAGAGATTCAGTGTCATGGCAAGATACAAAATCAACATCCAAAAATCAGTTGGATTCCTCAATACCAGCAAAGAGATCGCTGAGAAAGAAATAAGGAAACCAGTACCATTTATAATTGCTAACAAAAAATAAATAAATAAATAAATAATTGTGAATAAATCTTAGCAGGGGCACAAAGGACCTGTACAAAGAAAACTATAAAAGACTATTTCAAGAAATCTACATAAATGGAAGACTACCATGCTCATGGGTGGGAAGATTGAACATTGTGAAAATGCAATTCTACCCAACACATTCTATACATTCAATGCAATCCCAATCCAGATCCCATCAACATTCTTTAAGGTTATGGAAAAACCAATCACTAACTTTATATGGAAA
>NW_006921594.1:4864101-4879305 GCF_000298275.1 Orycteropus afer afer
GGGTTTGAACCGCCAGCCTTCTGGTTAGCAATCAAATGCCTTATGCACTATGCTAACAAAGCTCCCTTAAAAAAGGGAGTTTTAAGGCAATTCCTTAAAAAGTTGGAATTAGAAATACCATTTGACCTAGCAATTCCATTACTAGGCATATATCCTAAAAATGTGAGAGCCATGACAAGAACAGATATATGCACACCCATGTTCATTGCAACACTATTTACAATAGCCAAAAGACGGAAACAACCTAGGTGTACATCAACTGAGGAATGGTACACAAAGAACTATGGTACATACACACAATATGCAACCCTAAAGAATAACATGGAATCTGCAAAACACTACATAACGTGGATGAACTTGGAGGACATTATGCTGAGTGAAATAAGTCAATCACCGAAGGACAAGTATTGTATTAGTCCATTATTGTAAAAAGGCAAGGAAAGGTTTATATGGAAGGAAATTTTCTTTGTTGGTTACCAAGGTTGGGAGGGAAGGAGACAAATAGATAGGTAGAGAAAAATATTGATTTGGGTGAAGAGAAGGGCAACATCCAAATGTGAGTGATTAACATGGTGGCACTGAGGAAAAGGAAGACATAGAGAGGTGCATGGGAGGTACAGACAACAAAGATGAACCCTTTTGTACATACAGTACTGCATTGTCAGTGAAGGCAAACATTGATATACAGGTGGATAAATGGGTGGACAGGCTGAACTATTAGGTATGTCTATTCAGCGGGGAGTATGCCCAAGACTATGTATAGGGCTGGCAGACAATGTTTCTACAAGTGTATTTGAATGTTTTGTAAGAATTTCCAGGTATATAGTAGAGCTGACAAGGAACAAGGTTGTAGGCACTGTTTGGTCACAGCCAGCTACCCAGAGGGAGTAAGTAGTTGGACCTGTGGGTTCCGGATCATAGTTGCAGGAGACATCAAGAACAATCAGCAGAACATACTACACAAACACATTGTTCTACGTCCTGCTTTGGTGAGTAGTGACTGGGATCTTAAAAGCTTGCAAGCAGCCATCTAGATGCAACGATGGGTGTCTCCTCGTCCACAGCAAAGAAGAGTGAAGAAAACCGAAGATGCATGGAAACAATTAGTCCAAGCAACTGGTACACTATGTTACCCACAGCCTATATGACTATGAGACCAGAACAACTAGATGGTGCCCAGCTACCACGGTCAACCTCTTGGAGGGGGATCTATGTAGGAGATCCTGGATGGAGAGGGAGAACAATGTGCAACAAAACTCAAAATCATTAAAAAATAAATAAATAAAAGGAGCAGGTTTGCTGGTCTGACAGAGCCTGATGGAACCACTGAGATTATGACCCTTAGCTGCCCTTCAGGTCTGGAATTGAACCCACTCCTGTGGCTTCCAGACAAACAAAAAGACAGGCATATAAGCTGAACATTTACCTGAGGTAGATACACTCCTTGGAGAGCTCAATCATAGGAGAATAGAAGGGCTGTCTATGCACAGGGAGATGTTCAGAGGGCAGGAGTGCATGGGAGGGAGGGACACAGGGTAGAGGTAACTATGGGGAGGAAGTGGGAGGGGAGCCGTTGCATTGTGGGAAATTTCAGTCAGTGTCATGAGACAAAATGTATGTGAGCTGCAGCATGGAATGTGAATTTTCTCTGTAAACTTTCACCCAAATCACAATAAAAATTATTAATAATAATTTACGAGAAAGCAAAAGAACTAAAACAGGCAAATCACTTTTGTGAAGAATAAAATAGTAGGACTCATATTCCCTGATTTTACAACTTACATATAGCTACAGTAATCATGACAGTGTGGTACTGGTGAAAGCATAGATATAAAGTTCAGAGAGCCCAGAAGTGGAACCACACATTTTAGTAAATTGATTCTTGACATAGAGGCCAAGGCTTTTCAATGCAGAAAGAATAATTGTTCCAACAAGTGGTAATTAATCAGTTGGACACATAAAAAAGATGAAACCATATCTTTCACCATATACAAAAATTAACTAGAAATGTATTACAGATGTAAATATAAGCGGTAACACTTCAAAACATGTAAAAGAAAACTTGAAGAAAATTTCTGAAAACTTCAGTTTGGGATAAATTTCTTAGATACAATGCCAAAACCATGATCCATAAAAGAAAAAAAATATTAGACTGGGCTCCATAAAAAATAAAAACTTCCACTGTATGTAATACCCTGTTAAGAAAGTATTGATAAAACAAAAACTGACATAAAAAATACTTGAAAAACAGTAGCCAATTAACGGCTGATATCCAGAATATACAAAAAACACACACAATTTGGCAATAATAATAATAATAAAATCCCAATATAAAAATTAGCAAAATATTTGAACACTTTACCAAAGAGGATATACAGATGGCAGATTTGCACATGAAGTAATTCTCAAATCACTAGACATTAAAGGTATGTAAATTTAAACTCCAATGAGAAACCAATACATACTTAATAGAATGCCTAAACAAACAGAACAAAACAAACAAAAAACAAAACTGGCATTACCAAATGTTGAAAAGAATGCAGAGCAACAGAAATTCTCACACATAACGGGTATAAATACAAAATGGTACAACCACTTTGGAAACATTTGGCAGTTGCTTGTAAAGTAAAACATACACTTATAGTATGACTCAGCAACCCCATTGCTACGTATTTACTCAGGAGAAATTAAGACACATGTCCTGTACAAAACACTAACTGCAAATGTTTATAAGGGCTTTGTTCATGAGCAACAAAAATTGTAAACAACCCAAATATACATTAACTGGCAAATGGATAAACAAATTTTGATACATCCATACAACACAATTCAGCAAGAAAAAGTAATAAACTACTGCAACAAAGGGGATGAAGCTCAAAATCTTTATGCTTAATGAAAAGAAATAGTCTCAAATGACTAGCTATTGCAAGATTCCATTTATATGTCATTCTGCAAAAGGCACAAACTTGTGCATAGGTTCACCATGTGCTGACAGCAGCTAACAATCACCACCACTCCAGTCCCTGATGTTTACGAAACTCAGGTGCTCATCTCCCCCTCCCCGGAGGAAAGCAAAGTGATGAAGCAAGGTAAACTTGATTCCTAGTTATGAATTATTAGCATTATAAAGAGTAGTTATGGCCAAATGGACCTTGAATTTAAATTAAAACCTTATGTTTCCCTTAGTAGAAATAGAGTAACACCACCGTAATTGAGCACCAACTGTGTGCCAGGCACTGTGCTTATATACATCATTTCATTTACAATCACCAACAATCCTGCAAAATCTATGTTATTACCTCCTTTTTAAAGATAAGGAGCTCTGGTAGCGTAGAGCCTAAGGCATTTGACTGTTAACCAGAAGGCTGGCGGTTCAAACCCACAAGCCACTCCTCAGAAGGAAGATTAGGCAATCTACTTCCATAGTGCTACCATCTCAGAAACTCAAGGAGGGGTTGCTATGAGTCGGATCTGACTCCACGGCAGCGAGTTTGGGTTTTTTGGGTTTTTTTTTTTAAGGTTAAATAATTTCCTCAGTCACTAGGGTAAATCGTGGGACTGAGATTCAAATCTGGGTTTATCTAATTCAAAACCACTTGCTCTATTCACTGATAGCAAGATGCCATATCTATCAACAATGCATGGCTAAAGACTATCCAAAATAAAATGTTAAGTGTTATAACCTAAATTCAATTAGGCAGTGAGAATAAGAAAGAAGCTAGTAACAGAAGGATTGAAAAATGCTGAATAAATAAAGTGAGGGCACTCTAGCAACGACCAGGCATACCTCAGAAAAGATGTATCTATTTAATGCACTAGACACAATGGCCACTGCTGTGCTTAAAAAATAAATAAAAAGTAAAAGCATGTTTGGCATGACTCTTTTTTTTGTTTTTGTTTTCTTAAGTGACAGCACTTATATATTGCTGCTTTTTTGAGGTTAGAGAACAGAGAAGTCCAGAATCTATCCTCCGGGTTTCAGATTTGCATTTCTCAGAATTCTGTTAGTGTATCTTGTTGCAAAAAAGTTAAAGGCAAAGAATATCTACACTGAGAATCCTCTGAGAAACAATAAATAGTATTCAGAGTCAATCTACAAAATGTATCCTAGATACACACAGTAAGTAGGTAATTCTGGCAGCTCAGCAAACCTTTGTTCACCTACAGAAACTTAACTAGACCTGCTTCCTCAGTTATCTTCACAGCTTCCCTTGGAGTTAGGAAATACTTTACAATAAGAAAAACTAAGTGCACTGGTTATAAAATTTGGCTTCAAGTATTAGATTCCCTAGTAGGTTTTTGTTTGTTTTTACTTTGTTCTTTATAATATAATAATTACCATCATATTTGTGGAATGTACTCCATGGAGCAGGGTGAGGGGCACTATCAGTTGGGTATTTAGAAATAGCTTGATAGAGAGATGGTGTTTAAATTGAGTCTTGAAAAGCAGGAATTATTGATATTGACATGATGGGGAGTGAAAAATAGCAGCATTCTAGGAGCATAAAATATCATCAACAGAGACATAAAGATGGTAAAATTTAAAGCACATTGGGGGAATAGCATATAATCTACTTGAACAATAGCCCAAGATATATACAGGAAATATTCACAGATAAGTACATTTGGGTTCCCATTTAGAGGCTTGCATTGACTACCTAGATAACAATGAGGTCTACAATGATAGGAGGTTCTTATTTTCTTCTATTTTGTTTTCTTTAGTGAAAGGAATGTAATTAATCCATTTCTAGACACTAGAGGCACTAAATCATATCAGGCTCAATCCCACCAATGTGGAAGACAAGATAATTTACCAAGATTTGAGGTGAATTTAGTTAGAGTAAGGGTGGAACAGAAAAGCTACTATAAAATGCCATAATGAAAATGTTTTGTTACATACATATTTATCACATTAAAAGCAAAAATGTGCCATAATGTCTATGCAATAACAAAGGCCCAGCTGAGGTTAGATAGAATAAATGGATACTGGACCCAACAGCCCTATTTGGTCACTTTCTCCAACAAAATTGGAATAAAGAAATAGGCAATGTGAGGAAATTATCATTGATGATTTTTGTGATGGACAGACACATCAGAAGGTCAAAAATACAAAAGAATTTTAGGATGCTATGAAAAGTTCTGAAGAGACACCAAGAGGTTCAGAACGGTAAAGAAGATAAAGGAATGCAAAGAATCTGTACGCTGCATGCCCATGACTTGGGGCCCATTAGGAGAGGAATAGAAACAGTAGGCCTGGCAGAAGAGAAAAAACTACAGTTACAGACAGATGGAAGGGAAATCAGAGACAAGCTATTGGCCACAGAATATTCTTTCATGATGATGGCTTTCAAAGAATATTTATACCAAGAGACAGGATAGAAATACCAATTTTGACTTAAGGTAAAAATGATGGAAGGGGTACCCAGGGAAGGGTTTGGCAAGGCTTACTGAACGAAGTTAGTAAGGCATGAGAAAGGGGGATGGCAAAGCCCAGCAGGGGTACTAAATGTCACAGAGATGAAGGTATCTGGCTGTTCCAAAACAGAGATCTCAACACAGGTAATTTTTTTTTTTTTTTAAATTATGAAATTTGGAAACTACTAATGGTGATAAAGGAGCTCTAGTAGCATAGTGCCTAAGGCACTTGACTGCTAACCAGAAGGCTGGCAGTTCACACCCACCAGCCCCTCCTCGGAAGGAAGGTTGGGCAATCTACTTCCGTAGTGATACCACCTCGGAAACCCAAGGAGAGGTTGCTATGAGTCGGGGCTGACTCGATGGCACATAACAACAACAACAACAATCCTGATAAATCAAACCAGAGCAAACCAGGTGCTGTTGAGTCAATGCTGACTCATGGGAACCCCATGTGTTATAGAGTAGAACTTAGCTCCTTAGGATTTTCTTTGCTGTAATCCTAACAGAAGTAAATTGTCAGGTCTTTCTTCCATGGCATAGCCATGGAAGGGTTCCAACTACTAACTTTTTGGTTAGTGGTAACGTGCAAACTATTTGCACCACTCAGGAATCTCCTAATGTGGTAGAACAAATGAATCGTGGGCTTAGTAGAATCAGTGTGATTGAAGCTATGGGATTCAGTCTCCCTGGGGGTTCAATTTGGTCTTGAAGTCTTCTCATAGCTTCCATCAGTGGGGAACAAGTAGGTGAGACATTTACTCCTGCATGTTCTCCTCATGCAGACACAGCCTTTGCATATTTGACCGTAAGTCTTTGCTTTTTGTCTGGATTTTTAGACATTTATATACTCATAAACAACCTGTGTGCATGTGTTGTTGTTAGGTACCATTGAGTCAGTTCTGACTCATAGCAACGTAATGCATAACAGAATGAAACACTGGGCCATCCTCACAATCATTGGTATGTTTGAGCCCATCGTTACAGCCACTGTGTCAGTCCATGTTGTTGAGGGTCTTCCTCTTTTTTTGCTGACCCTCTACTTTACCAAGCACAATGTCCTTCATCAGGGACTGGTCCCTCCTGATAGCTTGTTCTACTTGACACTCATGCTCCAGTCACCAGGTTCTTTCAGATCCTTGAACATGCTTAGCTCTTTCCATACTCAAATACTTTTAATAAATTATTTCCTCTGCTTGGAACACTCCTCCCCTGTTGCTGTTGTTATTAGGAGCTATTGAGTCAGTTCTGACTCATAATAATTCATATGTACAACAGAACAAACCTCTGGCTGGTCTTATGCCATTCTCACAATTGTTGTTATGTTTGAAGCTATTGTTGCAGACACTGTCAATCCTTCTCATAGAGGGTCTTCCTCTTTTTCACTGGCCCTATATTTTATCAGCCACTCCACAGAAGGAGGATGAAGCAATCCATTTCCATAAAGATTTAACACCTCAAAAATCTAATGGGGATCAGTATGAGTCAGAATGGACTCAGTGGGAGTGGGTATACTTTATCAAGCATGACGTGGTCCAGAGATTCATCCCTTCTGATAACATGTTCAAAGTAGTGAGGTGATCTCTCTCCATCCTCACTTCTAAGGATTATTTTGACCATACTTCCAACACAGATTTGTTTGCTCTTCTGAAAGGTCATGGAATATTTAATATTCTTTGCTAGTGCCATATTCTAAAGCATCAATTCTTCCTCAATCTTTGTTATTCATTGTCCAGTCTGTGCATGCATGTGAGGCAACTGAAAGTACCATGGCTTGATCAGGTGCACCTTAGTCCTCATAGTAACACCTTAGCTTGTTGAACACTTTAAAGAGGTGTTCTTCAGCAAATTTGCCCAGTACAATCCGTCATTTGGTTTCCGTGACTTCTGCTTCTGTCATTGATTGCAGATCCAAGTAAAATAAAATTCTTAACAACTTCAATCTATTCTCCATTTGTCATGATGTTGCTTACTAGTCTAATTGTGAGAAGTTTTTTTTATGTTGAGGCATAATCAATAATGATTTGATCTTCATCAGTAAGTGCTTCAAATCATCTTCACTTTCAGCAAGCAAGGTTGTATCACCTGCATATTTTAGGTTGTTAATGAATCTTCCTCTAATCCTGATGCCCCATTCTTCTTCATGTAATCCAGCTTCTCAGATTATTTGCTCAGCACCAGCCACTCCTCAGAAGGAAGGTTGGGCGATCTATTTCCGTAGTGATATTGCCTCGGAAACCCAAGGAGGGGTCACTATGAGTTGGGTCTGACTCGATGGCACATAACACAACATACAGATTAAATAGGCACACTGAAAGGCTACAATCCTGATGCACACCTTTCCTGATTTTACACCGCGGAGTGTCCCCTTGTTCTGTTCAGACAACTGCCTCTTGGTGTATGTACCAAGATAAGGTTCCTCATGAGCCCAATTAAGTGTTCTGGAATTCCTGTTCTTCATAGTATTTTCCATACTCTGTTATGGTCCACACAGTCAAATGCCTTTGCATAGTCAATAAAACACAGATAAATATTATTCTGGTATTTTCTGTTTTCAGTCAAGTCCATCTGACATCAGCAATGATATCATTCCATGGCTCTTCTGAATCTGGCTTGAGTTTCTGGCAGTTCTTTGTCAATATACTCCTTCAACCATTCTTGGATTATCTTCAGTAAAATTTTACTTGTGTGTGATATTAATAATATAGTTTGATAATTTCCAAATTCTGTAGCCTCACCTTTCTTTGGAATGGGCACAGATATGGATCTCTTTGAGTTGGTTAGCCAGGTAGCTGTTTTCCAAATTTCTTGGCATAGAAGAGTAAGCACCTCCAGCACTGTATATCCATTTGTTGAAATGTTTCAGTTGGTATTCCTTCAATTTCTAGAGCCTTGCTTTTCACCAATGCCTTCAGTGCAGCTTGGACTTCTCCCTTCAGTATCACTGTTCTTAATCATATACTACCTCCTGAAATGGTTGAACACTGTACAATTCTTTTTAATACAGTGACTTTGTAGATTCTTTCCATCTTCTTTTGATGCTTCCTGCATATCTCAATATTTTATACACAGAACCCTTCAATTTTGCAACTTTAGGCTTAAGTTTTTTCTTCATTTCTTTCAGCTTAATAAATGCCAAGCATGCACTTCCCTTCTGATATTCTAACTCCAGGTCTTTTCACATTTCACGATAATACTTCAGTTTGTCTTCTTGAGCTGCCCTTTGAAATCTTCTATTCAGTTCTTTTACTTCATCATTTCTTCCATTCATTTTAGCTACTCTTCGTTCAAGAGCAAATTTCAGAGTCTCTTCTGGCATCCATTTTGGTCTTTCTTGGCTTTTAAATGACCTTTTGTTTTCTTCATACATGATGTTCTTGATGTCATCCCACAAATTGTCATGTCTTTGGTCATTAGTGTTCAATTTGCTAAATATATTCTTGAGATGTTCTTTAAATTCAGATTATATATACTCAAGGCCATATTTTGGTTCTTTTGGACTTGTTTTAATTTTCTTCAGCTTCTGCTTGAACTTGCATATGAGTAATTGGTGATCTGTTTCACAGTCAGCCCCTGGCCTTGTTCTGTTAATATTGAGCTTCTCCATCATTTCTTTCTGCAGATGTAGTCAGTTTGATTCCTGTGTATTATATCCAGTGAGGCCCACTTGTATAGTCACTATTTATGTTGTTAAAAAAAAAGGTGCATATAGCTATCTGCTAAAATGACTGTAGATAAGTTATTCAAGTACAAAGTGTGGAGATGGGAATAATGCAAAAGATGGCAAATTTGTACTATGATAACACACAACACAAGCATTACTATTCTAGCCTGAATTCCCATGGTGTTCTCTCTACAAGGCTGAAAGAGAAATTCAGCTGTAGGTTACAAAACAATTAATATAGGATTGAAGAACCACAATTAAAATATGTCATTATCTAAAAGTTTTTAAAGACAAAGGATCTTTCACTGAAGATCTTTCTCAAAGATAGAATGAGTGATAGTCTTAGTAGTCCAGAAATCTGTTCTAGAAAGGCCTTAGCCAAATACCCCTTAAGGAAAAGCTGACAGCATTCAAAATGCCAAGGTTTGTAGAAATCCAGAAAAATATTCACTTTTTCTTCCTTTGGTTTTCTAAGGAATCTCTCAAAAGTAAGATCAAAGAATTTAGTGATACAGTTTGCTATTTAGAGTTCTAAAACTTAGTAACAGAAAGTTAAAGGGAAATTTTTATATAAAACACCATGACCTTTGAAACTACTATCGCAGGAACACGTGGAAGATGATATAAGAGATTTTAGTTTGATTCCTTTTTCTCATTTTTATTTTTCATTGTAGTTCTTATTGTTTTTAATCCATGTTGTAATTTTAAAGGTACTGATCACATTTATTATCTGACGTTTAGAAAAAGAAGATTACGTCAATGCACAATGAGCCTAAACTACGGTACTTCTCATCTCTCAGCTGGTTAATACCTACCGACTTTCATGTCTGAGTTAATTTCCTCCCCACCACTTGCCTCCAATTTAAATAAGGTTCCTTGAAATTTTTCTTCAAAATATTTAAATATTTATCAAAATTGTCTGATTTCTAGATAATTGTTTAATTGTCTAAATTTGAAACTTCACAAGAACAGGGTAAAAGTCTGTTTCTGCAAAGATTTAGAGACTTGGAAACCCTATGGGTAGTTCTACTCTGTTCTTTAAAGTCATGATGAGTCGGAATCAACTCAGTGACAACAAGTTTGGGTTTTGGGGAATTGTTTCTTTTTTTAGTATTTATGGAAGCAGAAGCTGACTGCCACATATTTTTCCCACAGAGCAGCTGGCAGGTTCAAGCCACCACTTTTCAGTTAGCAGATAAGCACTGAACCACTGCGCCACCAGAGCTCTTTTTCTCTCTGTCTCTGTACCTATCTATATATCTATGTCTAGATACACAAAGAGAGAGACCTCCAATTGGTTCTGCTTTGCTGGAGAACCCTGACTGATACAGATCTAACTGTTTAAAAATAGATAGACTACCCATCAGTTCTAGAAATAATACAGGAAACTATGTTCACCAACATCTCAAATAATGTAAAACAAGCTTTTGCTCTACTATTTAGGAGTATAAACTAGAAAACTAATCTCTTATTAGATTCATGTAATTCTTGCCTGGATAAATGTTGGACTAATGAAACGCCTTTCTCTATAATTGAAATGAATCATTCATTTCCTATGGAAACTTCCTACACATGAAATTATACACACAGTGATTTTCAATAATTGATTTCCCCTAAAGAAAGATTTAATATTTTTTTTTCCACACACATATACATTGCTGTGCAATAATTTGGAAATTGAGGAAAACAATTTCTGTATGTGGTTCTCCTCTATGTTCTCTATGCATCAAGATAAACACTTTCCCAGCCATAGGGAGAAAAGTAAATGTTGAGGGGAAATGGCTGGTAGAAAGAGAGCAGTCCATATGGGATCATTGTAAAGCAAGCACAGTAACCTGTGGTAATGGTGGTGGTAGTGGGGCGATGTGCTATGTAAAATGGGCAATAATAACCAAAGGCCAATAGCAATATTTGCATGGTGAACAAGCTAGTTACAATTAGAAAAGAATGTTTACAATGAATTAATAAATATTTGATAAAGCATTTATAAGATTCCTATATATATGTCTATTTACTATTTATTTCAGCCACTCCTCGGAAGGAAGGTTGGGCATTCCTACTTCCGTAGTGATACTGCCTCTGGAACCCAAGGAGGAGTCGCTATGAGTCGGGGCCGACTCGATGGCAAATAATAACAACAACTATTTATTTAATATATATATTAAATAATATATAATATTCTTTTGATATATGTAAGGTAAGGAAATACCTTTTCCCAAACAGTCAACTGTCCTAACACCATTAATTGAATTATCTATTTCCCCCACAATGTTTTGAAATGCCGCCTTTATCAAGTTCTAAATTCTAATCACATTATCCATTGTCCAGGTCCCCACTGGAAAAGTGATTCATGAACATGAAGCCACAATGTGTCACACTGCAAAGGATATTGCTGTGTATAAACATTTTAGCCAAGAGTTTCTAACCCTTTCTCAAAAAAAAAAAAAAATATATATATATATATAAGGGATTAAATGCAAATAAACATAATTTCCCTTTTGAATGAAAACTTTTAATTATGTCTTACAACTGCTTTACCTATAGAATACTATTATTTAGAATTCTTATACACAGTTAAGCACATTTTGCTTAAATAGCTGAAATGATTCTTTGTCTATTACTCTGAACCTATGAGGTTAAATCCTATTAAAAGTAATTCAAATTAGCATCATTAGGAAGATAATCTTTTCTGGCCTATATACAGTTCATCTCTTTCTTTCTTTCTTTCTTTCTTTTTTAATAATACAACTTAGTTGTATGCTTTTGACAAAGAAAGAAGGAAAAAAAAACACAAAGGGACAATCTAGACAACACTGTCTCTACTGTTATTTCTGCCTTGACATCAAGCATTCTGAAGTGTGGTTTTTCACTGTAGCCAATTTCTATGCAATAAGTAGATAATAAAAGTGGTTGTTGCTTATTGTTAGGGGCCATTGAGTCACTTTTCACTCACAGCAACCCATGTGATGGGGTAGAACTACCCCGCAGTAGTCTTCTAGGTCATAATCTTTGTGGGAGCAGATCACGGGATCTTTCTCCTGCAGAGGTAGCTGCTGGATCCAACTTCCAACCTCTCAATTAGCAACCATGCACTTAACCATTGCACTACCAGGGCTCCTTCAGTAACAGTTAGACATCATTTAAGAAGATAATTTAGCTGCTGAAATTCTATCCCATGAAGAGTGTCACACTTTGGCTTTTGCCCCAATTAAGACGCTCAGTCTTTTCATACTTTGGAGGCCTTTGGTTGGTGGGGAAGAAAATGAGCCTGGTTTGAATTCAGGTCTTGAGTCTCCTGGAGGAGAGAGACGCCTCCAGTCTCTCAAAATGTTTCATGTTTCCTCAGTGAAATGAGAAATCACTCTGGCCCATTCTACAGTTAACTTTGTAGTTGATTCAATATTAGTGCTCTTCATCCAAATAAAACTTAATTCCCAACTCAATCATTTCTTTAAAATTAATTTTTTTTTAAAAAAAAAAGGTGTTGCAGATATGCGTACTTCATACTTTTCCTTCTGTGAAAATGTGAGGAATAATTATGACTACATATTCCTGTATATTGCACCAGCTTCATGACTATATTATCATGTGCTGAAACTGCTCAACTACACCTGGTGGTTCAAACCCACCAGCCACTCCTCAGAAGGAAGGTTGGGCAACCTATTTCCATAGTGATATTGCCTCAGAAACCCAAAGAGGGGTCGCTGTGAGTTGAGTCAGACTCCACGCACATAACAGCAACAACGTATGGCAAAATCTCCACAAAAGATACAATAATTAGCCAACGGTGACAGACAAGAACATTCAATCAATTGCTTTCACATAAACTGAAAGGTCTTAATTTGCATTATAGAAGTGTAGTGTTGATAAAGACACAAATGAGGTTCTGAGCCCTGAATTCAGGTATTTATCTTCTCTTCCCATTCCCCAACCTCATGACTCCCTGAAATATTTATCTCCATGATACACGTCCTTCATTTCTCTGCTTCAGTATCGAAAGGAAAAAGCTTCCTCCTACAAAAATCTGCCCATTCACTGGTTCTCTCTCTATTGCCCCAACATGAGATCTTGCTCCAACAAGTCTGACTCTTCCTCCTCATCTTTGCCTCTTCATGGACTCCCGACTTTTGGACTATAACACTCATGTTCCACTAAAAAAAAAAAAAAAATCACCTCTCTTCTTCCTGTTCATCACACCATATTTCTGTCCCTCAAGCTTCTACAGTGTGTATTCGGATTTTATTTTCTCACCTACATTTTCTCCTCCAGTTAACTAAAATCTGTCATTGTTGTTTAATACAGCCCTGAAAATGTTCTTGCTAAAGACCCAATTACAAAATTCAATAAATGGTTTTCTTCTTTTACATTACTTGATCTCTCTGCAACATTTAATACTATTAGCTATATGCCTCCTAACAGTTTCTTCCCCCTGTCTATTTTTGGATATATATTTTTCTAGACATCTATGAGTATAGTGGTCAGCCATAGCTTGTCTGCCCAATATTTCTTTTCTTCATCTCTGAAAACCGTAGACCTTGATTTCCTTAGGGAACTCCTACTCTCCCCTCTTCTTCCTGTTCTAACGTCTAATCCAAAAGGAAGCTGCCAAGCTTTTACATAACCCACATCACATACTACCACATGTTAGTACCTTGCCCAAGACGGATCATTCAAAATTCCTTTCCCAGAATTTTGTATACAAACTAAAGGGAGATTTTTGTTTGTTTGTTTCCCCTGGTGCTTAAACATGTAAGATGTAAAGATTGGAGATGTAAACAACCACGGATCTTGCCTCATGGAGTATGTCAAACCGCAACGGAAGAACCTGAAATGGAAAGATAGAAAAACAACAGAAGCAATGCACAACTCCATTCATGCCACTGGCTCCATTCATCCACAAAACCCAACTATCATCTTTTCCCTTTCTACAATTTGGTTCTAAATAGTAGATTTCCCATTTGTGCCTAAACTATGTAAGCTCTAAATTCATCACTTAAAATCAAAAGATTTCTAACCAATGCAATGAGTAGAACATGACCTCTACCATTAGTTTTAAGGAAGGAACAGAGGAGGGAATTATAGAATATTTAGTTTAGAGAACGTGGGGCAAAGTCGTAGAGAATACTGTAGGCCATGAGAAGGAATTTGAAATTTCTAATGGGAAGCAAATTTGGAAGATTCTGACCAGGGATGATACAATATAATTTTCATTTTGGAAAGATGTATCTTATTGCTGAATGGAAAACACAAGGTGAGGAAAATGGGGAAATATGAACTACTGAGGACTAGTTAGGAAGCTTTACAATTCTGCTGGTGAGAAAGGTGGTGGCTTAGACAAGGGTTACAACAGTAGAGATGCTGACAAGTGGTTAGGAGCTGGAATAATCTGAACAGTAAAATTAACAGAACTCACTGAAAGAGTAAATTATTTACTTAGGATAGATTCCTAGGAGTGGAAATATTGGACCAGAAAATAGAAATATTCTTAAAATTCTTGGAAAATTCACAAATGTCTAAACATCATTGAGTATTCTTATGTGTTTTTTTTTTTTAAAAAAAAAACTTTGCTGATTAAATAAGCAAGTAAAACAAAACAAAACAGTATCTCACTGTTGTCATTGCACTTAATTTGTAGTATTGACAAAATAATTTTCATATGTGGGTTATTTCCTTTGCAGTAAAATTATCAGTTCATATTTTTTATCATTTACCTGTTGGGATTTTAGAGTTTTTCTTATTGATTTATATGAAATTCTTATGTTAAAGATACCAACCCCAGGTCATGTTTGTTGTAAATTTTTTCCTATTGCTTGCCTTGTGATTTTGGTTATATATATATATATAAAAGCCTTGAACCCGGACAGAAAAGCAGCCAGCCCCAGGGTTACAGGTGAGGAGAGACAACTCAGGGACGCCCAGAGTAGCAGGCCGGAAGAGCAGGAGAAAGGGTATAAAAGCCTTGAACCCAGACAGAAGAGCAATCAGCCCCAGGGTTACAGGTGAGGAGAGACAACTCAGGGATGCCCAGAGTAGCAGGCCAGAAGAGCAGGAGAAAGGGGATTAAAAGCCAGGAAGCCAGACAGAGGAGCAGTCAGCTACAGGGACCCAGGTGGGGGTGACACAAG
>NW_006921594.1:4882415-4906540 GCF_000298275.1 Orycteropus afer afer
CTCACCTATTTTGGTCATGTTGTCAGAAGGGACCATTCCCTGGAGAAGGATGTCATGCTTGGTAGGGTGGAGGGTCAACGAAAGAGGGGGAGGCCTTCAATGATATGGATTGACACGGTGGCTGCAATGATGGGCTCAAGTATAGCAGGGATTGTGGGGCTAGGGGATCGGGCAATGTTTCGTTCTGCTGTGCATGGGGTCGCTATGGTCAGAAATGACTCGACGACACTTAACAACAACAACACAACATATATATATATATATATATATATATATATATATATATATATATAAGCTTGTAAAGTTTCAGCTATTAATGAATACTAATCTACCCAAATTTTCCTCTTTGATTTCCTCCTGATTGATTGCCTTTAAGCTTAGAAAATCCAAGTCAGAAAATTTAATCAACATCTATGTATCTTTTTGTTGTTAATGTTAGTTTTTGGCTAACTCTTTTCTTCTTTTTTTCCCCCCAGCACTTTGTATTTGGCTAATTCCTTTTTAAAAATATATTTAAGTAAATTAATCCTGATTTCTATTGTGTTTGTGCTATGAGGTGAGGATCAAAATTCATTTATTTCTAAATTGTCTCAAACCATGTATTAAATAATCAGAGAAGGTTTTTTTAAAAGGAATAACAAAATGTATGCAGGCATGCAGAATAATTACAGTGTTTGGTAACCAACTAAAGGAAGGGAAAGCAAAAGTGAGATTTCACGCTCTAAAGCAATCTTTCAAATTGGTGTGCATCTGAACATCACTTCCATGAGATGGTCTCTGAAACAAGGGTATTGGCCAAATAAATTTTCTGGAAAAAGACAATTCTAGTCAAAAACAAGGCCCTTAAGACCTATATATTATATCCTCCTCCCACAATGGAGAGTCACAGTGCCTACTAGAATATTAAAAACCTGAAGTCTTGCTGTAATTTATTTAACTCTATCTAACCTAGTGTTTCCCAAATCATTTTGACAAAATCCTTACTTTAATAACACCATAAACAACCAGAGCCCAACCACTGCCTCTTGGAACACACATTAGTTAATCATCATAATGGTTTCAAGATGTTTTCTGACTAATACTCAACTTTCCTGCAAATATTCAACATGATTTATCATGTGTGGATTCAATTTTTATTTGCACATTACACTAAATAAGTAGTTGTTTACATATAAATGATATCTAAATTTTTAATATTGCAACTTTTTCAAAGTCTTTGCTGCTTTGAGCTCCTTAAGGTGCAACCTTCAAGATACATACATAGAATGCACAATACTAATGTAAATATCATTATAACTAGAAAAATGTTTCCCATATTCTGTAGGGTATATTTTTTAACTCCATCAAATATCTTTCATTTATTTTCAGTTAAGGGAAGCCTTAGATACAAAATACATGATCAAGTAAGACAATATTTAAAATGTACTAGGTCAACACAATTTGCTTCCAGATACATTAGACAGGAAATATCATTTTCTTATTTTTTCCAATTACTATTTGCATCTTTCCTAAATTGCTAGAGTTACCTACCCTATCCCTGATAATAATCTACTATATCTTTAATGTGTGTGAGTATGGATATTTTAATTAGTTAAAATGCCACCCAAAGACTAGAGTCTATCTTGTGGATAAGATAGTTCTAGATGACATTGTTATCATTTTAAGCCAAAAATAACCAAACACAATAAAATTTGCTGCAATGCAAGTTGCTATACAGTGCTCCAGAAATATATCTTGCAGGAGTCCAAGATGTTGATCATGCCTTCTTGGTATAAATGAAGGCTGAATGAATAATTCCTATGCAGCATTATTTAGGTCAAACAGAAAATGGTACTAGCAGGAAGATGCCGGAAGCACTCAAGTTAAAGAAATGCAGATTTTGAATATGAGTATTATTCTCAGTGAATCAATTCAAACATGCTTGTTTTGATTATATAATCATTATGATTTTTCTACTAGAATCTCACTATAATATTATCTGCTGCCACATCAGCAAATCTTGTTGGTTCTTCCTCCAAAATATATGCAGAATGCAACTATTCCTCACTCCTTCCTCAACTACGATTTTACAACAAGCTACAATTATCTCTCTATCTCTGAACTAGCCTATTGCAATAAATTACTAATAGATTTCTCTAACTGCCCCCTTGCCACCCCTCCACCCTGGACACAGTAGCCAGGCTATCTTCGGAAAACATGAATAAAATCATGTCACTTTCCTGCTCAAAACCCTCACTTTTGATAAAACCCAAAGTCCTTTCAATGACCTTCAACCCTACCCAGTCTGTCCCCAACATCACTATGCCACCTCCCAATTTTCATCTCCTACCATTTTCTCTCTGGCTTCCTATGCTCCAACATCATTTGTTTCTTTGCAGTTCTGGGGACACACCAAGGACATATTCTCATAGGGGCCTTGATTTTGCCTAGAGTTCTCTTTCTCCAGATACAGCTAAATCTTCTATGTACTTCCTACATCTCTCTGCAGACTTGAGTTCAAATCCCAGCACCACTCAACACCAACAAAGCCACCTGCAATGGTTATATGTTCTTTCTTCTGCATATATTCTTCTTCAGACTTTTTTTTTTTTTCCTTATGTAGAAATGTGGATAATGCCACAGACTCAGGCTTTTGCACTTATTGCCTTTGTCCAGTAACTGCTTCCCCCAGATTTCTGCTTAGGTCTGTGTCACTTATTCAGGTCTCTGGTTATATTGTCTCATTATCAGAAACCTCCTCTGACCACCACAGGTAAAACAGCACACACACCAACCCTCTATTTTCCATATCCCTTTACCTGCTTGATTCTTCTCTACTTTTCACTATCTAACACAGTATATAGTTAATAATTTGCTTATGGTCTGTCTTTCCTCAGTAAAACAAAATTTCCCTTTGAGTAAAGCCTTTCATCTGTTCTCTTCATTGTTGTACCCTAGTATCTAGATTTGTACCTGGAAAATACTTACAGTTTAAAATATATATATTTGCTGAATAAATTACAGAATGGATGAACATGCATTTCACTTAAGGTGAAGTCATTTTGAAAGTTAATCGGTGAAATTATTACTGAAATACCACATAGATTTCAGTATGACTGAAGTTTTGCACTGAGTCACTGTACAAAAAAAGAATTTGTCAATGTTCATCTATTTCAAGAGGTGGCATATGGTCAAGAACCAATGGTATTGAAGGAAGAAGTCCAAGCTTCACTGAAGGAATTAGTATTTAAAAAAAAGGCTCCAGGAATTGATGGAATACCCACTGAGATGTTTCAACAAACAAATGCCGTACTGGAAGCACTTACTCATCTTGCCGAGAAATTTGCATGATAGCTACTTGGCCAGCTGACTTGAAGAGATCCATATTTTTACCCTTTCCAAAGAAAGGTGATCCAAAAGAAAGTGTAAATTATCTATTAATATCATTAACATTACACCAAGTAAAATTTTTCTGAAGATAATTAAAAAATTGTTGCAGCAGTATATTGACATGGAACTTACAGAAGTGCCAGCTGGATTCAAAAGAGGATGTGGAACAAGGGATATCATTGCTGATGTCAGATGAATCTTGGCTGAAAGCAAAGAATATCAGAAAGATGTTTGTTGTTGTTGTTAGGTGACTCTGACTCATAGTGACCCTATGCACAACAGAATGAAACACCGCTCAGTCCTGAGCCAGCTCCATGATTCTTGATATACTTGAGTCCATCACCACTGCCCCCAAGTCAGCCCATCTCATTAAGGGCCTTCCCCTCTCCCGTCGACCCTCCATGTTACCAAGCATGACATCCTTCCCCAGGGAATGGTCTCTTCTGACAACATGACCAAAGTATGTGAGACAAAGTCTGGCCATTCTCACCACTAAGGAGCATTCTGGCTGCACTTCCTCCAGGACAGACCTGTTAGTTCTTTTAGCAGTCCATGGTACTGTCAGCATTCTTCACCAACACCACAGCTGAAAAGCATCAATTCAGTCTTCCTTATTCATTGTCCAGCTCTCACACGCATATGAGGTGATTGAAAATATCATGGCTTGTGTCAGGCTCACTTTAGTCCTCAAGGAGATGTCTTTGCTCAACACTTGAAAGAGGTCCTTTGCAGCTGATTTGCCCAGTGCTATACATCATCTGATGTCCTGACTGCTGCTTCCATTGGTGTCAATTGTAGAATCAAGCAATGGGAAGTCTTTGACAATTTCAATCTTCGCTCCACTTATTGTAGTTTTACTTATAGGACCAGTTGTGAATATTTTTGTTTTCTTTATATTGAGATGAGGGAGGGAGTGGCCAGGGACCACAAGGTGGCAGGTTCCAGGTAGGAATTAGGTAAGGAGGGGACATAGAGGTTTCCAACAACTAAGGGAAACAAACTTGTCTGTCAGTTTGTCATCCTGTGGGGCTTGTACGTTGCTGTGAGGCTTGAGACTCTGCTACTGGTGTTTCAGACACCAGCAGAGTTGCACATGGTGCATAGGTTTCAACGCAGCTTACAGACTAAGACAGACTAGGAAGGAGGAGGCCATCCACTTCTCAAAAATTGGCCAGGAAAAACCTTATGAATAGCAGAAAGATGTTTACTTGTGTATTATTGACGTGCAAAAGAATGTGACTTGTGGATCATAAAAATTATGGATAACATTGAAAAGAATGGAAATTCCATAACACTTAATTGTGCTCATGAGAAACCTGTACATAGACCAGCAGGCTGTCATTCGAACAGAAAGGGATACTGCATTGTTTAAAATCAGGAAGGATATGTGTCAGGGCTGTGACCTTTCATCATACTTAATCTGTATGCTGAGCAAATAATCTGAGAAGCTGGACTGTATGAAGAAGAGCATGGCATCAGGATTGGAGGAAGACTCATTAACAATGAATGACACACAGATGACACAAGGTTGCTTGCTGAAACTGAAGATGACTTGAAGCACTTACTGATGAAGATTAAAGACTACAGTTTGCAGTATGGATTACACCTCAACATAAAGACAATGAAAATCCTTACAAGTGAACCAATAAGCAGCATCATGATAAATGGAGAAAAGATTGAAGTTGTCAAAGACTTCATATTACTTGGATCCACAATCAACATCAAAGGAAACAGCAGTCAAGAAATCAGACACTATATTGCACTGAGCAAATCTGCTGCAAAAGACTTCTTTAAAGTGCTAAAGAGTAAAGATGTCTCTTTGAAGACTAAGGTGCACCCAACCCAAGTCAAGATATTTTCAATCACCTCAGATGCATGTGAAAGCTGGACAATGAATAAGGAAGAATGAAGAACAATTGATGCTTTTGAGTTGTGGTGTTGGCAAAAAATACTGGAAGTACCATGGACTGCTAGAAGAACAAACAAATCTGCCTTGGAAGAAATGCAGCCAGAGTGCTCCTTGGAAGTGAGACTGACCAGATTTTGTCTCACCTACTTTGTCAGCAGGGACAATTCCCTCAAGAAGGATATCATGCTTGGTAAAGTGAAGGGTCAACAGAAAAGGGGAAGACCTTCAACGAGAGGGATTGACACAGTGGCTGCAATGATAGGCTCAGATATAGCAAGGATTGTGAGGATGCCACATGACCAGGTAGCATTTTGTTCTGTTGTACGTAGGGTCACTATGAGTGAGCGCTAACTCAATGGCACTTAACAACAACAAAGTTTTGCTTATAATATAAACCCACAGTATATAGCTGGAGAACTTTCTTCAGCATGATTCACCCTGTGTAAGCTCATATTTATGTATGAGGGATGTATGTAGCAAAGTAAACATGAATCTAGATAATTCTGGCCTTCAGAGTAATTACACCATGGTTCAGAAATACATGTTTTAATCATCTATAATAATGAAATTATCTAGCAAATCGTTACTGAAATCTTTGCTCCATCTGTGTATCTGAACACTTTGGGGCCTTAAATCCAGGCAAGTGTGCAGGGATCTCTGTGTATTGGCTCAAGGACTAAAATAACCAGAGTCACTTTAAAAATTACTAAAATGATTATACTAATCCCAGCTTAATTTCCTTCCTGTAGGTCTACCCATTGTTTTCCATGAAGAAGTGCTAATAGGTTACATGCCTATAAGTATTACTTCTTCCCACTCATTTTACAGGTAGTTTCTGGTTACAAACATCCAATTTACAGACAACTCCTATTTGTTGTTTTAGGTGCTATCAAGCCAGTTTCAACACATAGCAGCCTATGCACAACAGAGTGAAACACTGTCCAGTCCAGCACCATCCTCACAATTGTTGCAATGCTGGAGCTCATTGCTGCAGCCACTGTGTCCATCCAACTGGTTGAGGGTCTTCCTCCTTATCACTGACCATCTACTCTGCCAAGCATGATATACTTTCCCAGGGACAGGTCCCTCCTGACAACATGACCAAAGTGCAAGAAAGAGTAAGAGCCTCATTATACTCACTTTTAAGGAGTATTCCAGCTGCACTTCATCCAAGACAGATATTTTGTTCTTCTGGCAGTCTATGGTTCTGGACCACTCCTACTGGCCCTTTAATACAGAGCTTCAAACTGATTCTGATGAACTACAAAATGAAACAAGAACAGATCTGAATGTTTACAATATGGGTGATTCCTCACAGTAACCAGAACAGGAGAAATTATGTGTAAAAGCCCAGGAATGTGAGAGTTGGAAGAGGCATAGTGAGTCCTCTCAGCAGTCTGATGCAGGAGAATGGATTATTGACAGGACTGTGGAAAGCCACACACAGTTCCCTCAAAGCAGTTGAGTCAGACACCATCTTTTAGCGAGGTGCCACCATCTTTGATTGGAACAGTGATGTTTGCATTTACTTTGAAACAATTGAACCAACTTGACTGGCAACAAATTCTTCATCACAATCACCTTCATTTGCTGCATGTAAAGTTTTTAAACTATTGAAAAGGCTTTGAGCCCTTTCTTTCACTAAAGTTAGGCTAAATAAGAATTGAATGCACCTGTTCTGACTGACTTAGAAATTCTTAAAAGACACAGTTATGAATGAATCTATGTTGTAACCCAGAGATTTCTTGTAATTGCAGGTTACCAACATCTGATTTATGGGCAATTCCTACCGGCCCATTAAACCAGTTCCATCATAGTGAAGTGAACGAGGAACAGACCCCATGTTTTACAGTTTTGCATATTTAGCATGGTACCTGGAACCAGAAAAACCCAGTCAAAGCCCTGGAATGGAAGAATCGGAAGAGGCATAGTAAGCCCTTTCAGGAGCTTTATGCGTGAGATTGGATTATTGGCAGTACTACAGAAAAGCGACACACATTCAAACCTGTGAGGTAATCTACTGTCTCTGAGTGGAGTAGCACTGCTTCAGGCTGTGCTCAAAGTCTGAGGGCACAAGAATTAGTTTCTATGCAGGATGTATGCTGCCTTTCTGTAAGAGGGAGATTAAGTTTCTAGCAAGGCCTCCACCTGTAATTTTTCCATTCTGGCTGTTTTTCCAGTTTGCTGTAATTTTAAAAATGCCAGTCTGTTCTGGTGATTCTTCCTCTGCCAGAACTGAACCAGGCAGAATCTATATGAAGCCTTGACAAATTCTTAAAGACACAGGAATGGATCTCCTTCATAACCTAGGGACTGTCTGTAACTCCTTTCTGTGTTTAACATGATACTACAACACATGCAACAAAGAGCCAAATGAAATGCAATCATCTTCGAGAAGCTCTGCAATTTTTTAATGCTAGAGATACTATTTTGTGTTAGAAATATAGTCTTCTTTGAATAAAAAGACAAGATTTGGACTTCTTTTTTTCTGGAGATAATTTCTTTGGCTAAAATAATATGTATTACTGATCTGCTTTCTATAGCTGCAAATCTGGAAAGCTCAAACTAAATAGTATAAAAAGGGCTAACTTTAATAGATTGCTAACGTAGATAACTTCAAAAATATTCTTTTACTAAAAAAAAAAAGCTATAAAATTCTTTAATATTTAAAAATAAGACACCCTGGAAACAACCCAAGTCCACTGACTAATAATGTACATTAAAGTTTTGCCACTTTATTTTTTCTGTTCAATATAGCTGTTCAATATAGTTAAAATACATTGCAACATTCGGCAGAGGAGTAGCTTGGGATCAGGTGTCTCGCAACAGGCTTAGTGTATAAAGTAAATACAGGAAAGACAAATGATTTTCATATTCATATACAATGGAGCAGATAGCTACTAGTTGTAACTTCATGTTATATTAATATATAAATATGTTTCCTAGCTGTTATGTCTGTGTAAAATAGTTGGCTTTTACAATGTGAAACCATTGTCAAACAAATCATTATCATGCTGAAGATGGGGTGGAGAGAATAAATCAAGTCCAAATCAAATGAAACGTTCTCCTATCCCTTCCCTCCAGGAATATCAGAATTCATTTAACTATCAATTTGTCCTAATGAAATCTTCTGTTGTACACATAATGCAGGTGAGCTGAGCAGCATTCCCAATTGAATTGCATCTGCTCCTACCAACTGGAGCCAATGAGCAGAGTGCTGTATGCAGCTCAGATTACAGCCTGGCTCCTCAGTCGGCTCATATGTGACTTTGCCGGTTCCTCTTGTAGAACACAGGAGCTGAACCACAGAGACTTATGTGGGCTCCTCCAACTTTATATTGAGATATTTTCCCCTTTAAAATAAAGATCTCTAAAAAGGTGAAGAAGAGAGAGCTTTTGTTTCTTCAAGAATGAGTGCAACTGTCACATTTTTCTGCAGATTTTCTTTTTGTTGTTGTTATTTGCCATCCAGTCAGACCCGACTCATAGCGACCCTTCCTTGGGTTTCCGAGGCAGTATCACTGTGGAAGTAAATTGCCCAACCTTCCTTCTGAGGAGTGGCTGGTGGGTTTGAACGACCAGCCTTCTGGTTAGCAGTCAAGTGGCTTAGGCACTATGCTACCAAAGCTCCTTTTCTGCAGACACAGAAGTTTTGTTTTGTTTTGTTTTGTTTTTTAAATTCTCTTCTGTTTCTGCAGATACAGAAAAGAATTATTTTTAAGAGCTAGGCATCATCAAAAAGGGAGATTTGATGCTATCATTCACCTCTTACTTCCAGGACTTCTGACAAATTTTCTTTATAAAATCTGATCATACCATGTTGTTGTTAGCTGCCATCAAATTGGACCCTGACTCTTGGTGACCACCTGCCTGCACAATGGGATTGGATTATTTTCATCCATAGGATTTTCAATGACTAGTTTTCAGCAGTAAATCACCAGGCCTTCCTTCTTAGTCCATCTTAGTCTGGAAGCTTCACTGAAACCAGTTCAGCATCCTGGCAGCATGAAAGCTTCCACTGGCAGATGAGTAGAGGTTGTGCCTGAGGTGCCCTGCCTCGGGACTGAACCTCTGTCTCCCACAGGAAAGGCTGGAATTCTACCCCTGAGCTATGTTCTCAATCATGCCATACCTCTGCTTTTGCTGCTGCGTTTGTTTGCCAGTTCATTTCGACATCTTTAGACTAGCACTACAGGCAAATCCCCATATCACTTGGTGTCATCTATCCAGTGCTGCCCCGTTTCCTGCTACACCTCTCATTCTCTTTATATAGCCCAATAGACAATGTACTTAAAACACTCTATACCTCTGTGCATACTATTCCTTTCATTCACAGTGACCTCACTCTCCTTTCTCTGTGTAAACTCCTACCTATTGGGACTCTTCCAGTACAATTAGGTGCATACACCCTCCTTTGAGCACCTACAGTTATTTATTTAAAGTTCTATCTAATCCCTTACTACATGGTATTGTAGTAGAGTTTGCTTTACCCATTAAACTTTTCTTTTTGAGAAAAGAGATCATGTCTTAAATATCTTTGTGTTGCTATCTTCCAAATAAGAGAAGTTTTTAAAAATAAATAATTTTAATAAGTGATTTTTTTTCTGATAATAAAAGTGAATCATGTTCAATGCAGAACATTTTGCAATCAGAAAAATAAAATAATATTTAACAAAGGGGCTCTATTTCCCAAAGAACCTTATAAATGGTAAAAATCAAAACACTATGGCAATGGAATTAACTATAGAACTTTGGTGCTCACAGGAAAATAAGTGACTTCATTATCAATTTGTAATTCATGTTCCATTCTATAGATGATATTTTTACTACCTCAATAGCCTCTGATACTTTATGTATTTATGTATAGGCTCAGCTCTCAAGCAACAACAAAAAAAAAAAAAAAAAAAACCAGTCATCATTTGCCAGAACATCCCTTTATGGTTATTATTCTCTGCTGTGATTCACAAGACAATAAATGCTTGACATAGTGGAAGGCGTTTTTATGCTAGCAAGGCATGTAATGACATTTTTTGTAGGCTGGCTTCTTAATTTTTTCATTTTTGTTTAAGGAAAACATGGAAAAAGTTAGAGTATCTTTTGGGGAAGATGGATCTGAGATTTTCCATAATGCATCTTGGGTACTGTTTTTCAGTAATTGGTGTTCAACATATTAAATCTATTCTTCAGGTGGTCTCTAACTTCAGGTGAGATATAATCAAGGTCATATTTTGGCTGTCATGGACTTGTCTTAATTTTTGTCAGCTTCAACTTGAACTTGCATATGAGGAATTGATGGTCTGTTCCACAGTCAGCTCCTGGCCTTATTTTCACTAAAGATATTGAGCTTCTCCATCACCTCTTTCCACACAGTTGATCTGATTCCTGTGTACTTCATCTGGCAAGGTCCACATGGATAGGCACTATGTATGTTGCTGGAAAAAAAGACACTTCTAATGAATAAATCCTTGGTCTTGCAAAATTCTCTCACACGATAGCTGGTATCATTTCTATCACCAAGGCCATATTTTCCAGCTACTGGTGATTCTTCTTTGTTCCCAACTTTTGCATTCCAATCACAAGTGATAATTAACACATATTGATGGCATGTTTGGTCAATTTCAGACTGCAGAAGTTGGTAAAAATCTCAATTGGCATAACATACTATACAAAACATTGTTCTACCTCCTACTTTGGCGAGTAGCGACTGGGATCTTAAAAGCTAGCAAGCTGCCATCTACATGCAACGATGGGTCTCTCCTCATCCAGAGCAAAGAAGAATGAAGAAAACCAAAATTCATGGAAACAATTAGTCCTAGAGACTGGTACACCATCCGATCTGCAGCCTATACAACTATGAGACCAGAAGAACTAGATGGTGCCTGGCTACCACTGTCATCCACTTGGAAGGAGATCTATGTAGGAGATCCTTGATAGAGAGGGAAAACAATGTGGAACAAAACTCAAAATCATTTGGAGAAAAAAAAAAAAAGGTGGGGGCCAGTTTGCTGGTCTGATAGAGCCTGGTGGAACCACTGAGACTATGGCCCCTAGCTGCCCTTCAGGTCTGGAATTGAACCCACACCTGTGGTTTCCAGCCAAACAAAAGACAGGCACATGAGTTGAACATTTACCTCAAGTAGATACTCTCCTTGGAGAGAACAATCATGGGAGAAAGAAGGGCTGCTTATGCACAGTGAGACAGCTCAGGGGGCAGGAGTGCATGGAGGGATGGACCCTGGGAAGAGGTAACTATGGGAAGGAAGTGGGAGGGGAGCTGTTGCATTGTGGTAAACTGTGGTCAATGACATGAGACAAAGTATATGTGAACTGCTGTATGGAAAGTGAATTTGTTCTGTAAATCTTCACCCAAATCACAATTGAAAAAAAAAAAAAGTTGGTAAAAATCTTCAATTCCATCATCTTTGGCTTCAGTGGTTGGTGTGTACATTTGAAGAATAGTAGTATTAACTGGCCTTCCTTGTATGCATATGGATATTATCCTATCACTGACAGCATTGTACTTAGGATAGATCTTGAAACATTCTTGGTGACGATGAATGCCATACCATTCCTCTTCAATTTGTCATTTCCTGCATAGTAGATCATATGATTGTCTGATTCAAACTGACCAAAAAAAAAAGTCTATTTCAACTGAGTAATGCCTACAATATCGATCTTTATGCAATATCTTTATCTTCATTTTTGCCAGCTTCCAGCTTTCCCAGATTCATACTTTACATACTTTGTACATTCCACATTATGATTATTAATGGATTTTCAGCTGTTTCTTCCCCTTTTTTTTCTTTTTGTGGTACTGTTTCTTCCCATTTTGAGTCCTGACCCATAAGCATATCAGATAGGTGTCATATTGCACTAGGCAAATCTGCTGCAAAAGACCCCTTTAATGTGTTGAAGAACAAAGATGTTACTTTTGAAGACTAAGGTGTACCTAACCCAAGCCATGGTATTTTCATTTGCCTCATATGCATGTGAAAGCTGAACAATAAACAAGGAAGACAGAAGAAGAGTTGATGCTTTTGAATTGTGGTGTTGGCAAAGAATACTGACAGTGTCATGGACTGCCAGAAGAACAAACAAATCTGTCCCAGAATCTGCAGCCAGAATGTTCCTTGGAAATGAGACTGGCCAGACTTCATCTCACCTACTTTTGTCATGTTGTCAGAAAGGACCATTCCCTGGAGAAGGATACCATGCTTGGTAAAGTGGAGAGTCAGCAAAAAAGGGGAAGACCCTCAACAAGGTGGATTGACACAGTGGCTACCATGATGGGCTCAGATATAGCAAGGCTTGTGAGGATGGTGCACGACCAGGTGGCATTTGTTCTGTTGTACATAGTGTTGCTATGAGCTGGAACCAACTCGATGGCACCTAACAACAACAATCTTGAGTACAGTGAATAAAGGAATCATTGGTGCCATGTCTAAGAAAAAGTTATTAGATGTTCCAATTACATTCTTATTTTTTTCAGTCAGATATATTGTGTATCAAAATCATGTAGGACTTCCTGAACTTGTCCTATGAGTTCTTCATATATTGCTGTCATATGAAATATCGTTCTACTCCAGCATGCTGGAAGGGCAGGCCTCCATGAAGCTCTAGAAAATTAAAAGAGCAGTTTTAAAATTCTGAAATACTTCATATTCACTACAGAATTCACATTACTAATGCCAACCACATGAGCATAATGATCTCAACAACTTAGGTAAGTATTTTGTAAAAATTTATAGAAGATATATGTATATATTATAAATTTTTAAATAATAAAATAGAAAACAATGCATGTATTTTTTTTTATCCATCTTGCAGTATAATAATTAAGGCAATAACAACAAACCTATTAACATCTAGCATGTTGTAGGTACAAGATAAATATTACACACTAAAAGTAGACTTTCTAAGAGAAACACTTTCATTATTCTTTATCATAAATGTTAAAATGAGAGAACAGATATCAGGGTGTGTGTGTGTATGTGTGTGATATTGTGCACTAATCTGAAACAGACTGAAACTGATTGAATACCTCTAAATAATGTTTCCAAACTAAATTGGTACAATTCTAAATCTATTTAGTGCATGCCATACTGAAAATGAAATAATACACATGCAGTGAGACACATCATGACAGAAGGTCTAGACCTTACTTTTAAAAAAAACAAAGTTCAAGTTCCAAAGCAAAACCAAAGCATACTGAAAGTTGTGTAATACACTTGAGCCATTGGTCATGATTAGAGCTATTAGAACACTTAACATAGGAAAATTTTTACATAACAATAAAATAATCCCATGTCCTTTTTTGTTGGTATCTTTTGGTTTATCTGAACTCAGTGCAGGAGCTTTATCAATTATATCTTCTTAAAAGAATTAATCGCAGAATGTGTCTCATCTTCAGAGAACCTGTCACTTCACTTTCTTTATCCCTCTTTCTACATGCATGATGGAGAACTGAATTCTAGATGTATCCAAACATTTATATAGAAATATTTTTGTTGCTACCTTCATTTTTTAATGTATTACAAATTGGCTGCAAAATATCATAGACCATATGTTATTTCTGAGCACTTCTTGCTTATGTTTTCTGGAATTCATATGAAAGGAGTTCTTGGTGTTTGAGGAGTCATGGATCTACTTAGAATCTTCTAGCTATGATATTTTCCTCTAAAAAAAGTGTTGTTGTTGTTGTTGTTAGGTGCATCGAGGTGGCTCTGACTCACAGCAACCCTATGTGCAACAGAATGAAACAATACCCAGTTCTGCACAAGTAGTACATCAGACAGTTTCTCTGCTATTCACAAGGTTTTCACTGGCCAATACTTTAAGAAGTGGATGGCCCCTTCTTTCTTCCAAGTCTGTCTTAGTCTGGAAGCTCTGCTGAAACCTGTCCACATGGGTGACTCTGCTGATATTTGAAATACCAGTGGCATAGCCTCCAGCCTCACAGCAACACACAAACTGACAGATAAGCAGTGTCTAAAAAATTGTACATACTCTTAATTTTGCATCCAAATGCAGGGCATCAGTGCATTCCAGACCTAGAACTTGTGTCCTACAATGAATATGTAATTTTTCTGAAGTGCATGGCACTAAAATTATGAAAAATTGTAGACTTACCAAAAGAAAAATAAATCAGTAAATTGTTTGAAAGGGAGCTTATTTTTTGAGAGGTGATTACTCATGGTATTGGAAGTGGAGTTTATATATTTTTTGAGAATCTTATCTCCATAGCTGAATTCTTTTATAGGAAAAAAAGGGCCTTCACTGCCTGTTCAATTCTTTGATAAGATATCTTATTCTGGTCTCCCACTATTGACAATTCAAGTAGCTCAGTGCTGCCTGTGCAAGTAAAATGGTTCTTGCCAAATCCATTCAGTCATTGAAAAGATATATATTGAGAACCTCCTATATGTTAGCATCCTTCCCAGAAGAGTAGGCGTTGAGGATGCAGACATAAATAAGAGATATGAAATCTTCATTCTCATGGAGCTTACATTCTAGTAGAAAGGAAGAAGGACAATAAACAAGGTAAAATAAATAAATAAATAAGCAGGTAATTTCAGATAGTGATAGGCACTAACCACTGCAAAAGAGGGCCATGTAGTAAGTGACTGAGGTGAGGGTAAAGAATGTGATAGTGATCTGAAATCTTGAAAAATGAGAAGAGTGACCTGTGGAAAGATTAGGGCAGGAAGTATCAAGTGGAGGGAACAGCAAAGACGGCAGGAACTAAGGCCCTGAAATGAGAACACACTGGTGTTGTTTAAGGAAATAAACACGATCAGGAAGGCTAGAGTATATTGGGGACAGGAAAGCTTGGTTTGAGATGATGTCAGACGGAGCTGGGGACAGAATATGCAGGACTTTGTAGATCATTAAAAGGAGTTTGGATTTTATTCTAAATGTGACAAGGAATCATTAGAGAGTTTTAAGCAAAGAATGGGTAGTACAACCCCATGTATAGTTTTAAAAGATAAAATCGTCTGTTGTTCCCTTAGAGCCAATGGAGGCAATAATAAAAGCTGCAGCATCTTCCGTTCAAGGCTGATATACAGAAACTTCTGCTGGTAATACCCAACAAAGCAAGTGGTAAACTGTAAGAAAGACGTATCTCATGACTAACTTAGTTTTTAAAAAATATTTGCTATTAATAATTAGTTTACAATACTGTAAAACCAAAAATCTCTGATTCCATCTACACCTTCTTTGGAGTGCTGACTTTTACTTGGCTCAATGAATATTGAACAACTTCTATATTCCACAAACTGTCCTATCCCAGTGCTTCTCAATCTTTGCTGAAGGACCCCTTTGTTTTCCTTTTCCAATCCACTGTAGATTAAGACTTCTATAAAATACCATAAAAATTATTAGACAAAAAATGAAATTTAAAAAGACATACACCATACTAGCCTATTTTTTATTATATTCAGCAAACATAAAACTACATTTCAATAAATATAATCAGAAGGAAAAGGAAAAGTTACAAAACTGTATGTGTTGTTTAATAAAAATATAAGTGAAGACAACTGATGTAGAGAATTTTTAATACACTTGTAACCTTTTGTCATTCCACAACAGTTACTAAGGAGTATGCAGAAAATAGCAATTTCCCATATTAAACACCTGATTCACTTTGAACAAACACTAAACCAAAACCCAAAAACACTGCTGTAGACTCAATTCCAATTCATAGTGACCCTATCAGACTGAGTAAAACTGCCCCCATAGGGATTCCAAGTTTGCAACTTTTATGGAAGCAAACTGCCACATCTTTCTCCCGTGCAACAGCTGCTGGATTCCAACTGCCGACATTATGGTTAGCAGCCTAGCACTTTAACCACTGCACCACCAAAGATTCTTGAAGAAACATCAGCATACCAATGTTTAAAATTTGGGGTGTGATAAATAAGCTTGCTTCTTGCTTGTCAAATGATCTAATCACAGTTGGATTGACAATACTGCTACTTGCAGGGGATAATGCATTTCTAACTGGTTTCAAAATATATTCCAAGTAGAGAAACCAATCTCAAAAGGAACATTGATAGGAATGAAAGACAAGATTGTAAAGCAATTTTGGCAAGCTCAGGATGCTCACTTCTAATTTTTTTACAAAATGAGGCAAGTAATATATTTTCAACATTCATCTTCAATCCTTCCTCAACAGCCAGATCCAACAACTTACTCTGTAAATTTGCAGTTAAAATTCAAACTGGTATTCCCTATTCAATGACTATAGATTTATGATATGAGTCTACTAATCATGAACTTGAAGATTGAAGCAATGTCAAATTGCTATAAAAGCTTCTAACACTTCTCTCAATTTCCACATTTTCTTCATCACAGAACAATTACAAATCATTCTTAAATTCACACCAGTTTGTGGACTACAGTTTGAAGAACACTGTTCTGAATGACCATTTCTAAGAGAAAAATAAAGCTATATGCTTTCAAAATCATTAAGTTCACTCTAGAGGGATGTTTTCTACTCATCACTACCATAGACAGCAAATATTAGAAATAGCAGCAATAAAGTTCAGTATTAGATCCAGAGGGATTGTTTGTTAGATGAAAAAAGAGTTTGGGTGATTTATGTCCCTGACTAAGTGGCACTATTTCTGATGATTGTGATTTGTTCTAACATGTGATTTACTACAGTGAACATCTATTTAGAAGCACTCAGGTCATTCTCTTGCTTCATTCCTCCTTCTAAAACAAACAAACCACACTAAAGTAATCTAGTGTTTAGCAAAATCTATTCCTACTTGCTTTAAGCTTTACTTAAACCAATTGATAATTTCCGCTTTCACCAGGTCAAATAATTGTCTTCAGATGGAATTGTAATCACCAGGGAGCTGGAGTTGCCTCATGGTTTGAGAGAGCCAATTGTGTGTGTGCATTTCTTCCCAACTCCATGTTCAGATTGGTCAGATTGGTAGTTGAAAGTCAGGCCTGGTGAGAATATTTATACCTTGGAGATCAGCAAACACTACAAATCTAAACTTCTCCTCCCACCCCTCCAGAAAGCTGGCTGTTAAACATGTACATGTACACACTGCCAAACATGGAGGCGGCATCCTCTGACTTCCTCTAACTTCCCAAGAGGGAGACAGAGTCACCATCAACAGCCCAAGGCTTATTCCTATGAGGCCAGATATGCCACTACCTCCAGCCTTTTTACCAATTGTGTTACCAACTGTCCCTCCCACAGTACTCACTACTTTGCTGCTGAGTTCAATAATTCTTTGCAATGGCCACACAAAACTCACAGACAATACTCAAGATTATGGGATTTATCAGGGAAGTACCAGGTTACAATTTAGGTTCAGGAATGTGCTCATGATACAATTCTTCTATCAGGACAGCCTCCCCTTAGCCATGCCCTGAGGCATGCCATTCCTTGGCCCTTTGCCTCTCAGCTTGGCCTCTGCACTGCTCCACCAAGTGTTGCAAAATTTTTAGCTCTGCCAATAGAGGCATCTAGGTGCAGCCCACTCCACCAGCAAGCCTCCCGCCCAAAGGCACTCAGCTTTCTCACTTTCAACAACATAAACGAAGACTGTACATGTGAACCACGCCAAGTGGAATACACAGGAATCAAATCAACTACATCTGTGGAAAGGGATAAAGGAGTAGCTCAAAATCATCTGAGAAAGGCTGGGGGCCAACTGCAGAGCAGACTGTTAATCACTCATATTCAATTTTAAGTTGAATTTGAAGAAAATTAAAACAAGTTCAAGAGAGCAAAAAAACAACATTGAATATATGCCACCTGAATTTAGAGAATAGATTTGACATGTTGTTGTTGTTAAGTGCTGTCGAGTCGTTTCTGACTCACAGGGACCCCATGCACAACAGAACGAAACACTGCTCGATCCCGCTCCAGCTCTAGGATCCCTGCTATACTTGAGCCCATCATCGCAGTCACCGTGTCAATCCATCTCCTTGAAGGCCTCCCCCTCTTTCCTCGACCCTCCACCCTACCAAGCATGACATCCTTCTCCAGTGAATGATTGCTTCTGACAACATGACCAAAGTGTTGTTGTTGTTGTTAAGTGCCGTGGAGTCATTTCCGACTCATAGCGACCCCATGCACAGCAGAATGAAACACTGCCCAATCCTGCGCCAGCCCCACAATCCCTGCTATACTTGAGCCCATCATCGCAGCCACCATGTCATTCCATCTCCTTGAAGGGCTCCCCCTCTTTCGTCAACCCTCCACCCTACCAAGCATGACATCCTTCTCCAAGGAATGGTCCCTTCTGACAACATGACCAAAATAGGTGAGACGAAGTCTGGCCATTCTTGCTTCCAAGGAGCATTCTGGCTGCACTTCCTCCAGGACAGATCTGTTAGTTCTTTTAGCAGTCCATGGTACTTTCAGCATTCTTCGCCAGCACCACAACTCAAAAGCATCAACTCTTCTTCGGTCTTCCTTATTCATTGTCCAGCTCTCACATGCATACGAGGTGATTGGAAATATCATGGCTTGTGTCAGGCACACCTCAGTCCCCAAGGAGACATCCTTGGTCCTCAGCACTTGAAACAGTTCCTTTGCGGTTGACTTTTCCAATGCTACATGTCGTCTAATGTCCTGACTGCTGCTTCCTTTGGCATCGATTGTAGAACCAAGCAACATGAATTCTTTGACAACCTCAATCTTCTCTCCATTTATTGTGATGCTGCTCATTGGTCCAGTTGTGAGGATTTTTGTTTTCTTTATTTTGAGACGTAATCCATACTGCAGACTGTATTCTTCAACCTTCATCAGTAAGTGCCTCAAGTCATCCTCACTTTCAGCAAGCAAAGTTGTATCATCTGTGTATCTCAGGTTGCTAATGATTCTTCCTCCAATCCTGATGCCATGTTTTTCTTCATATAGTCCAGCTTCTCGGATTATTTGCTCAGCATATAGATTGTATAAGTGTGGCGAAAGGATACAACCCCGACACACTCCCTTCCTGATTTTAAACCATGTAGTATCCCCTTGTTCCATTCAAATGACAGCCTCCTTGTCAAGGTACAGGTTCCTCATGAGTACAATCAAGTGTTTGGGAATTCCCATTCTTCTCAACGTTATCCATAATTTGTCATGATCCACACAATCAAATGCCTTTGCATAGTCAATAAAACACAAGTAAACATCTTTCTGGTATTCTTTTCCTTGAGCCAAGATCCATGTGACAGCAGCTATGATATCCCTTGTTCCACGTCCTCTTCTGAATCCAGCTTACACCTCTGGAAGTTCTCTGTCAATATACTGCTACAACCATTTTTGAATTATCTTCAATAAGATCTTACTTGCATGCAATATTAATGATAATTGTTTTATAATTTCCACAATCTGTGGGATCACCTTTCTTTGGAATGGGTACAAATATGGATCTCTTTCAGTCAGTTGGCCAGGTAGCTGTTTTCCAAATCTCTTGGCATAACTGACTGAGTGCCTCCAATGGGTCATCCATTTGTTCAAATATCTCAATGGGTATTCCATCAATTCCCAGAACCTTGTTCTTTGCCAATTCTTTCATTGCAGCTTTGACTTCCTCCTTTAGTACCATTGGTTCTAGATCATATGTCACTTCCTGAAATGGATGAAGATCGACCTTATCTTTTAGGTACAGTGACTCTGTGTATTCCTGCCATCTTCTCTTGATGCTTCCTGCATCATTTGATATATTGAACACCATAACCAAAGGCCAGGTGAGTTGTGGGATGACATCAAGGACATCATGCACAAAGAAAGCAAAGGATCATTAAACACACAGGAAAAAAAGAAAAGATTAAAATGGTTATCAGAAGGGACTGAAACTTGCTCTTGAATGGAGAGGAGCTAAAGTGAATGGAAGAAATGATGAAGTAAAGCATCTGAACAGAAGATTTCAAAGGACAGCTGGAGAAGACAGTAAAGTATTATAATCAAATGTGAAAAGACATGGATATAGGAAATCTAAAAGGAAGAACGTGCTTGGCATTTCTCAAGCTGAAAAAACTGAAGAAAAAATTCAAGCCTTGAGTTGCAATACTGAAGGACCCTATGGAAAAAATGTTGAACAATGCTGGAAGCATCAAAAGAGGATGGAAAGAATAGACAGAATCAATGAACCACAAATATTAGTCAGTGTTCCATCATTTCAGGAGGGAGCATATGATCAAGTACTGTTGGTATAAATGGAAGAAATCTAAGCTGCATTGAAGGAATTGGCAAAATACAAGGCTCCAGGAACAGATGGAATACCCACTGAGATGTTTCAACAAACAGATGCAACTCTGGAAGTGCTCACTCATTTATGACAAAAAATTTGGAAGGTAAATACCTGGCCAACTGACTGGAAGAGATCCATATTTGTTCCCATTCCAAAAAAATTGATCCAATAGAAAGCAGAAAATGATCAAACTGTATCATTAATATCACATGCAAGTAAAATTTTGTTTTAAAGAATTCAAAATCAGGTTCAGGAGTGCATTGACAGGAAATAGCCAGAAATTCATGCCAGACTCAGAAGAGGGCACAGAACAAAGGATATCACTGCTGATGTCAGAATCTTGGCCAAAAGCAAAGAACACCAGACAGATGTTTACCTGTGTTCTGTCGACTATGCAAAGGCAATCGACTGTGTGGATCATAAAAAATTATGGATAACATTGAAAACAATAAGAATTCCAGAACTCTTAATGTGCTTATGAAGAACTTGTACATACACCAAGAAGCAGTCATTCAAACAGAACAAGGGAATAATACTTTGTGGTTTAAAATCAGGAAAGGTGTGCATCAGGATTGTATCCTTTTACCGTACTTATTACATCTGTATACTAAGCAAATGATCCAAGAAGCTGGACTATATGAAGAAGAATGCAACATCAGGATTGAAGGAAGACTTATTAACAACCTGTGATATACAGTTTGCTTGCTGAAAACAAAGATGACTTGAAGCACCTAAGGATGAAGAGTAGAGACTACACCCTTCACTATGGATTACACCTCAACATAAAGAAAACAAAAACCATCACAACTGGACCGATAAATAATATCATGACAAACAGAGAAAAGATTGAAGCTGTCAAGGGTTTCATTTCACTTGGACCCACAATGGCAATGGAAGCAGCAGTCAAGAAATCAAACAACATATTACACTGGGCAAATCTGCCGCAAAAGACCTCTTTAAAGGTGAAAGAACAAAGATACCACTTTGAAGACTAAGGTGCACCTGAACCAAGCCAGAGTATTTTCAATAATCTCATATGTCTATGAAAGCTGGACAATGAATAAGGAAGACTGCAGAAGAATTTATGCCTTTGAATTATGGTATCGACAAAGAATATTCGTTATACCATGGACTGCCAGAAGAACAAACAAGTCTGTCTTGGAAAAAGTACAACCAGAATGCTCCTTGGAAGTGAGAATGGCCAGACTTTGTCTTTCACACTTTGGTCATGTTATCAGGAGGGACCAGTCCCTGGAGAAGGATATTATGATTGGTAAAGTTGAGGACCAGTGAAAAAGGGGATGACCCTCAAGGATATGGACTGACACAGTGGCTGCAGCAATGGGCTCAAGCATGGCAATGATTGTGAGGATGGCGCAGGACCAGGCAGCATTTCACTCTGTCTTGCATGGGGGTCGTTACGAGTTGAAAATGACTCGATGGCACCTAACAACAGCTCTATACCACTGATCGCAATTGATATTAATTTCAATTTTCTTTAGAGTAAGAGAAATTGACAAAACAGTATTGTAATATGGGAAATGTTTCAGATACTATTTCCAAGGTCGTCTCATGCATGGTCTTTCAGCACCAAGCGACCAGTAAGAAAATGTCTCCTTGGATGGTATGACATAATCTAGCATTCGGTATGAATTTATATAGTTGTTTTCATGTTTCTCCATACAGGCACACATTCACCTCATTACAAGTAGGAGTAGCAACAATGCAGTAATTGTGTGTGTGTGTATGTGTGTAAAATAAAATATATGATCTAATAGTTGTTTATATATTGGCCAGAATTTACTAGCATACCTCCACATATTTCTTTCAGATAGCAGCAAAAACCTGAGCTGGTGGAAAACTGCTTGAAACTGTAGAAGAAGCAAAATTCAATGGAACAGCTCAAACCTAAAGAGTGAGAGGCTAACCTCATGACTTCCATTTGGGAACAGATGACTTAGCTTAAACAACTTCATCCCATCTCTGAGAAATTATATTTCAAAACAAAATATTTTCTAAAGGAAATGGGAAGAGGATAAATGTAAAGATGCAACAAATAGTTTGCTATTGGTTAATGAGTAGATAAATGGTTACCAAACTAAAGTTAAAGTAATGAGCAAGTTATCTCTGTCTAAAGTGTGATTCCAATATAGTTAAGAAGCATGTTAGGCCACTCTAATCCATAATCTTAGACTGAACACTTAGCCTTACTGTTGGTCTTGAAAGCACATGCCTGTAGCCACCAGACAAAGCAAGGAAACTTAATGACTCACCATTATAGGCATCATAATTCAATGCATGTGACCTTAAGTGCAGCAGGGCAATAACCCCATCTTCTGATATGAAGGGTTTCATATATCATTAACATATACCTCATTTATATTCAGTTATTCTCCTAATCAGGCAAAAATGAAGTGAAAACCAAATTGGAAATAAGAGTAATTCCAAATCTTAGAATAAACTGTTTTTCAAATAATACAAAAGATGTTTACATAAAAAATATTTAACATATTAGCTTCATCCTCACCTTGAAACATTATCTGATCAAAACTAATCTTCTTAAGGGATATTATGTTTTTTCCTAGAATAACTATCATTTGTATGCTATTTGAATCTGAGCTGATTTCACAGCCCAGCAAAAATAGCATCTTATGGAGACATAAATTCTTCTTAAAATAATGAAATACAGAATTAAGAAACACTCCTATAATATATCAATCCTTCCCATTTTGCAAGGAATTAGTTATACTGAAAGATACCTCTTTGGTAACTAGAAATCAAAAGACCTCTGCTTTTTAAATTATACGAAGGGATAGTCTCTCTCAGTTTCTTGCTTGCTTTTCTCATTAAAGGAGGAAAAAAGCCACATCACAGTGCATCTCCCAAGCTATTTAATATTCTTATTTTCCTAGCTGAGCCCTTGATTCCCGACATCTGTGGCCTTTTAATCACCCCCCAGTGACTGCTTAGTGCCCTGTGGTTTTTACCAACTATATATATCTTCTTTACACAGTTCTTACTTCCGGAGACCAAACGGTGTTTATGTCAATATTAACTTGAACAACAGGTTTTTAACAGTTATGTAATGACTTTATTAAAACTAAAATATAAAGAATGTGCCAAAATGTCAATCAAGGTAAAAACAGAAAACAAGATGTCCTCTCCATTTCCAGACCTTTCAATTATTGATTCATAAATTTGAAAATTAAAAATTGTAGTGATAAATATGGATTTTCAAAACACTGTTTAATTGTAGTCAACAGACTAAAAACGTAAGAAGAAAGATCAATAAAATTCTTTTAAATCAAATTTCAAGAGGCATGTTCCCAGACATAATCATATATTCAAAAGTCATAAACCTAACTTCATCTTTCTGTTCACATTTTAGGAGATAACAAAACAAATCTCAGTAAATTTAATTGAAAACAGCTGTATTTCTCCAGCATTGTCAAATATCAACCCCACATAAAGAATGAACTATGAGAGGAGGCGGGGCAAGATGGCGGACTAGGCAGAAGGATTGCACAGACCCTCTTCAACAAAGAAAAGGGAAACCAGTTAACACAGACACAGAAGATAATCTTGGACCCCTGAGCCTTGAAGGAAAGGATGCAGAATTGAACTAAACCCCA
>NW_006921594.1:4910440-4912492 GCF_000298275.1 Orycteropus afer afer
AAAAAAAAAAAAGAAAGAAAGAATGAACTATGACTATTTGCATTTTACAGATGAAGCAGTTGGGGTTCCCACTGCCATGGAATGGATTCCAACCATTATCACCCTATACGATAGAGTAGAACTGCCCCAGGGTTTCCAAGGCTGTAAATCTTTAGGGAAGTGGACTGCTACATCTCTCTCCCACTGGTGGGTTCAAACCACAGATCTTTTTGGTTAACAACTGAATGCCTTAACCACTCAGCCACCTTAGCTCCTAATGGGGGTTAGGAGTAGATATTAATTACACTTGTCCAGTGTCACACTGTTTATAAGTGGTAGAGATTCCAAACCAAACATGTCTCCTTTAGACAGCAGGCAAGAAACCGTGAAAACTAATGCTTTTCCCTAGGCTTTAAGAATTCATATAAAGACAGTATTTGGAAATACATAAAAAATAATCATAGCTCATATGAATAACAATGCTCTCCAAACCCACTGCTTTCAAGCAGATTCTGATTTACTGCCACCCAGAAGGACAGGGCAGAACTGCCCCCATAGAGTTTCTAAGGTAAATGTTTAGGGAAGCAAACTGCCACAGACTGGTTGGGGAGTTCAAACCAATGATCTTTTGGTTAGCTGTTGAGCTCGTTAACCACTGAGCCATTGGTGCTCCTTTTAGTAATACTTTACATATGTATAATTGTTTGCAAATTTCTTGCATATTATTTATTTTTAATATCATTTTATGCAATTCTGAATTTCCATTATGAGTGTTATTTTAAAACATCCTTCAGGATAGTACACTCTGGAAAATGTGTAGGTTAAATTCTGTGGTCTAAGGCCATGGCTGCCTACTGGGAAACTGCTCTCCTCACCATCTGTACTTCTCTGCATAACCTGAGCCTGACCAGTGACCTTCCATAATAAGGAGAATAATCTCAAAAGATTAACCAGTAACTTCCAATTTGGAGCCCACAAAGGACAGATTTGGGGAAGTTTATTGTGATCTCATTCTTCACCTTCTAAGATTTCAAAAGTTTGGCCACCAGTTGATAATTCCTAGCCTAGTTCTTTGTTTTTATTATGTGAATGTGGTCATTTCAAGAACAGGGAGAAAAAACAAACTCTCTCATTGCTTCCTATAGAAGGATCAAAGAAGTTCAACATTCACCCATCCATTCCATCTCCAACAAATGCATGTATAACTTTATTTTTCTTTGCAAACATGGGAAATAATTCATCTTAATATTATCTTTTATATTTAAAAAAAAAAAAAAAAACTCACTGCCGTCGAGTTGATTTGACTCATAGCGACCCCTCCTTGGGTTTCCGAGGGGGTATCTCTACGGAAGTAGCTTGTCCAATCTTCCTTTTGATTTATACATAAGGAAAGGCAAATAATTAGAGAGAATTATAACAGTAGTTAAGCAATTACGACACACTGCATTGGGCAAATCTGCTACAAAAGACTTTTTAAAAGGGTTAAAAAGTGGAGATGTCTCTTTGAAGAGTAAGGTGTGTCTGACTCAAATCATGGTATTTTCAATCTCCTCACATGTGTGAGAAAGCTGGATGATGAAGAGGAAGATCAATGACTCAACACATTTGTATTATGGTGTTGGTAATAAATATTGGATATACCATGGATGGCCAGTGTTGTTGTTGTTATATGCCCTTGAGTCAGAGCTGACTCATTGCGACCCCTCCTTGGGTTTCTGAGGTGGGATCACTACAGAAGTATATTGCCCAACCTTCCTTCAGAGGAGTGGCTGGTGGGTTTGAACTTCCAGCCTTCTGGTTAGCAGTCAAGTGCCTTAGGCACTACACTACCAGAGCTCCTTAGATGGCCAGTAGAACAAACAAATCTGTCTTGGAGGAAGTGCAGCCAGAATGCCCTTAAGAAGCATTTGCTATGGACATGTTATCATGAGGGACCAATCCCCAGAGAAAAATATCGTTCCTGGTAAGGTACCAAACCAAATTCCACTGCCATCTAGTTAATTTCAACTTATCATGACCCTATAGGACAGAGTAGGAGCTCTGGTAGCATAGTGCCTAAGGCACTTGACTGCT
>NW_006921594.1:4912592-4916078 GCF_000298275.1 Orycteropus afer afer
TAGTGATACTGCCTCAGAAACCCAAGGAGGGGTCGCTATGAGTCGGGGTCGACTCGACCGCGTATAACAGCAACAACAACAACAATTGGATAAGCATCAACCAATTCTTTGCACTCTGTTTTCTTGGTGTGCTTGCTACTTTGTGTCCTATATAAGATAAATTGTAATAAAATGATCCAGGTCAGTCTTTAAGGTCAGCTCTAAATGATCAGAGGGATCAATAACGTGCAAGTTGTTCACTCACAAAGGACTGATTGAATCATCCACTTAAATTCTGATTGATAGCTTTGTGCTTAGCTAACTATATCTGAAATAACTAATATAATAAAAAAAAAAATAGTAATAACTGTGCCAGCAATTCAATACTTACTGGGTAAACCAAAGTAAAAACCGTTTTTGTTTAGTTTTTATTTTTTTATGTCATGTAGTTTGCAATTACCTTTAAAAAATTAATTAAAAATAAAACACTTAATCTCATAGAAATACATTTTTCTGTTGTAAAGTTATTCATGCATCTTGTAAAAAATTCACACAATATAAAAGTACCTAAAACAAGCTAAAATCATCTCATAATATGATCCTTGTGTCTCATATTATGGGCAAATCTTAATTTGTCCTTGTAAGGTTTGCTTTTCAGACACTTTCTTCTATCAAAGACTCTAAACAATCATATAATTCCAAAATTAACAAGGGAAAGAATCAGTAAATTTTTTTTTGTGATCTTTGGGCACAAGTAATGCTTCAGTAGAAAGAGAAAAAACCAGAAATTTCTCTCTCACTTAACAGAAAGTATAGTTTGTTTACTTTTGCATCTCTAACACATGTGGTTAATATTTTGAAATTCAGTTGTTTCAATCTTTGACTATTTGGTGTTACAAAAAGTTGGATTTGTTAAGCCTCTTTTTCAATGATAATCCATTTAATTTAAAAATTACTTGTAAGGAAATAACACTGCAGGAAAACACAGAAAGCACGTGTTCCAATTTACATAGTTGCTGGACATACTTTCAAGAAACTATCAAATATCTCTAAGGAAATTCTCAAAATTAAGCATTTATCAGAATCACCTACAGGGTCTGTCAAAACACAGACTGCTGCACCCCTGGAATTTACATCAGTAGAAGGTGGCTGAGACCTGAAATTTAGTATTTTGAACACATTCCAGGCAATGCTGATGGGGCTGGTCTAGGGACTGTATTTTTAAAACACCTGATCTAGATAAAGGTATCAACATCACTTCAGAACTCATCTTTCCAAGAGTTATTGTCACTGAATTTTAACTTAAATGGAGAATTTATTGCTGCTTAAATAGTACGTTTCAGTAATTGCTACTGACTGGTCAGTTCTAAAATTAGATATAAAACAAATTGGATTACAATCCACTAGTTACTAAATAATCCATCTTTCCCTGATTTACCAACTGAGAAAATCTTGACATAGGTTTCAGAGCGTAAGTAAAATGGCCTCAGTATGCTGAGTCTTTCTACCTACACTGAGTTTCTTTTCAACATACTTGTGTCTTGTCTCTGTTGGAGCTCTGGTAGCACAGTGCCTAAGGCATCTGCCTGCTAACCAGAAGGTTGGTGGTTCAAACCCACCAGGCACTCCACAGAAGCAAGACTGGGCAATCTACTTCTGTAAAGATTTACGGCCTCAGAAACCCAATGGGGGTCACCGAGCCAGAACTGACTCGATGGTAGTGGGTTTGGTTTTGTGTATTTCTTAGTTACTGACAATAGCAATCAGCACAGTCATTCTGGTATAGACAATATAGTGGCAAAGTGAAATCTCCTTAATATAACATTAATAAAATGGTTGACCAGAGGATTTTCCAGAATACTGTTTGGTAATAGTAAATAACTATTTTTGGAACAAAAGAGATCACAGCTTGATTTTTCAGTTTCAGTAAAGGCTGAAGTTCATGATGCTAAAATTTAGCAGTGTCTATTAACCTGTTTTGATGTTTATCTTTAATCCTGAATGACTAATCTAAGCATCATGTTTCTCTTGTTTTTAAACCTAGAGTGATGTTCAAGTCCTTTCCCATAGTTCTAAGACATTTAAGTCCTTTCCTTTAGTTCTACCAGTTCTATCAAATTTTGAAAGCTAATTGAAATATCGATGGAACTTGGAAAAAATATTTACTGATACTTCCTTTTCCTTTGTCAATATGTTATGGCATTCATATGCCTCCCTCTGGTGGTAAATGTAGCTTGGAATGTTAATATTTTTCAACAAATACACATTTATGCATTTTCTCTTTGTATAAAGCCCATGATTCTTTCCTTCCATCTGAACTTTTTTTCTCTTTTCTTTTCTTAATGCTACCCACAATCTGATATTACCATCAAAAGTTGTCAAAATATCCAGTTCACTCAATATAGAGATAGACTGAATCTTCATCAGAAATAAGTCTGGAAAATGGTGTCAAATAGATTATGTAGCCTTTTAACAATCAAACCAAAATAAAGCAATGTTAAAACAATTTAAGAAAATTACACCCCCAAACCCAAATCCTCTAAACATACCAATTCAGTTATATATAAATGTAGTGTAAGAAACCCAAGTAGCTGAGTCCAGAAAGTATCCTCAGAGCTCTATACACATATAATGTAGAGTCCTTCAGAGCTGAATTTGAATTCTGTCTCTGCCACTTGGTAGCTGGGCAAGCTAAGTCAGGTTACCTAGTCTCCATGAGTCATGATTTCATATCCATAAAACGAGAGAAGAGTGCCTACTTTGTGAACTTGTGAGGATTAAATAAAACAACGTATTTGTAGAGCCTAGCACTGTGCCTGATATTTAGTAAAACGCTAGCTATTATTATAGTTATTCTTTTAAATTAACAAACTGAAGCAAAGGGAATTCGAAAATTAAGATTTCTGCCTGATTTTTAGTTGAACCTTTCAAAGCAACTGCTTCAGATGATGTGGAAGGGTGTTTTTGACTGAATTGTATCCCCAGGAAAGATATCTTGAAGTCCTAATCCTCGTTACCTATGAATATGACCTTCCTTGGGTCTTTGAAAATATTATCAGTACTGGAGTAGGGTAGGTTCTGATCCAACATAAGTGATATCCTTATAAAAGAGGAGAAGAGGCACAAACAAACATACAGAGAAGAATTTCATGGAACTACAGCTACAAGCCAAGGAATGCCTGGAGCTCCCAGAAGCTGGGAGAGAGAAGAATCTTTCCCCAGAGTCTTCAGGAGACCATAGCCCTGCTCGTGCCCTGAATTTGGACTTCTAGCCTCCAGAACTGTAAGATAATAAATTTCTGTCACTTGATGCTTTGAGGTAATTTGCTACAGTAGCCCTAAGAAACCAATAAAAAGCATAAGGTTCATGTAGACCAAATCACAAACTGAGGAATGGCATTGGTGCATCAACTTCCCTGTTGTTGTTGTTGTTGTTTGCCGTCGAGTCGGCCCCGACTCATAGCAACCCCTCCTTGGGTTTCCGAGGCAGTATCACTACGGAAGTAG
>NW_006921594.1:4916178-4928118 GCF_000298275.1 Orycteropus afer afer
CCTTCCTTCCGAGGAGTGGCTGGTGGGTTTGAACCGCCAGCCTTCTGGTGAGCAGTCAAGTGCCTTAGGCACTATGCTACCAGAGCTCCTAACTTCCCTAGTAAAGGTCAAACAAAAAGCAATGATTGGAAAAATGAAGCTAATTTGCTATATATGTGCACAGAGTCTTAATATATTAACATATCAAATCTAATTGCCCTGGCTGAATATCAGAGAACTCCTCTTTTATTCCAATTTACCTAATATTTATATGGCTCAAATTAATATGTCAATGCTTATTTCTGAGCTAAGAGATAATGTGGGTCTAAACAAAAACTCATTGCCCTCGAGTCGGGTCCGACTCATAGAGATCTCTCCTTGGGTTTCTGAGGCGGTATCACTACAGAAGTAGATTGCCCAACCTTCTTTCCAGGGACAATCTTTATGTTCTCAAGGAATAAACCTTTTTTAATAATTTTTTATATTTACTGTAATAGGAGAAGGGAGTAGTAAAAGTAATTTCATGTCTCTTGTTGAAAGCTGGGAGCTCTGGTGGTGTAGTGCCTAAGGCATTGGACTGCTCTTCAGAAGGCTGGCTATTCAAATACACCAGCCACTCTTAGGAAGGAAGTTTGGGCAATCTACCTCCATAGTGAAACCACCTCTGAAACCCAAGGAGGGGTCACTATGAGTCGGATCCTACTTGACAGCAGTGAGTTGTTGTTGAGTTGAGTGAAAGCTACTTTCACTTGTTTAACAACAACCTTGCTTACTGAGAGTAAGATGACTTGAAGCACTTACTGAGGAAGATTAAAGACCACAGTCTAAAGTATGGACTACACTCAACATAAAGAAAACAAAAATCCTCACAAATGGACTAATAAGCAGCATCATGATAAATGGAGAAAAGACTGAAGTTGTCAAAGATTTCATATTACTTGGTTCCACAATCAACATCAATGGAAGCAGCATGTAAGAAATCAGATGACATATTGCACTGGATAAATCTGCTGCAAAAGATATCCTTAAAGTGCTGAAGAGCGAAGATGTCATTTTGAAGACTAAGGTGTGCCTAACCTAAGCCATGGTGTTCAGTCACCTCATATGCCTGTGAAAACTGGACAATGAATAAGGAAGGCCGAAGAGGAGTTGATGTGTTGAGTTGTGGTACTGGTGAAAAATACTGAGAGTACTATGGACTGCCAGAAGAATGAACAGATCTGTCCTGAAAGAAGTGTAGCCGGAATGCTCCTTGGAAGCAAGAATGGCCAGACTTTGTCTCACCTACTTTGGTCATGTTGTCAGAAGGAATCATTCTCTGGAGAAGGATATCATGCTTGGTAAAGTGGAGGGTCAGCAAAAAAGGGGAAGGCCCTCAACGAGATGGACTGACACAGTGGCTGCAGCAATAAGCTCAAGTACAGCAAGGATCGTGAGGTTGGCACAGGGCCAGGCAGTATGTCATGCTGTTGTGCATGCGGTCTCTATGAGTTTGAGCAGACTCAACGGCACCTAACAATAACAAATAAAATGAAAAATAGATTGTGACATAAATGATGTCACATAAAAACCAAAATAGACAAATGATGTCTATTTTGGTTTTTATGTGCACATCTGTTTTAGCTGTTTTCACTGGCCATTTAAAAGAAGTATTTGACCTCATTCCTGATGATAATTGTTTTGTGGTTGTGTTGTTATTTTTGTGGCTGAACCAACTATACATATATACATAGCCAAAGATGGGTATGCTTAAGGATCTTTTACTGAGATTATTTGGTGCAAATCTCACTAATGAAGACAGATATTTTATATTACTATTACTTAACTTTTCCCCTCACAGGTGATGCTGATATACACTGGTCAGGGGCAGGAGCTCCATGGTGGACCATAGTAGTAGGAACATGGTCTGGAATTTTGTCTTGGGATTTCTCATTGTGTCTTTTTGGATAGCCACCAATGCAGTTGAAGTAAGAGAGTCTAGGTCTTCCCCATGGTCTTCTCAACTCCATGAGTTCCTGTCTTTGCTTTTTCCCCTATGCCATCAGTGAAGTACATTCCAAGATTTGGGTGTGAGTTATAAAGTTATAAACAGCTGCCTTGTCTCCAGCTCATGTTAGAACCCAAATGCCAGTCACTAGGAAGAGGGTCATTTGCCTGGCCAAGGAGCTTTGGTGCTGCAGTGGTTAAAGCATTTGGCTGCTAGCCAAAAGGTCAATGGTTTAATTCCACCAGGTACTCTGCAGGAGAAAGATGAGGCAGTTTGCTTCCATAAAGATTTACAGCCTGGGAAACCCTGTAAGGCAATTCTACTCTGTTCTATTGGATCACTATGAGTTGAAATTGACTCAGTGGCACTGAGTTTGGTTTGGTTTGGTTTCTCCAGACCAGGTCTCTGTGTAGACACCCATCCCAGCCTTGTAGACTGGGTGGGAAGGAATTTTTGAGTTTTATGCATGGATTACTGGGAGAAAGGAAGAAAGAAGAGGCATAAATAGAACTCTCTGCTTTTCAATCAATATGCACAAATTATTTGATAATATAAAATGTCTTTACAGTAATAAAATCAGCTTCCTGAGGTAATCATTTCTGGGTACCCAAAATTGATATTCAGTCCACTGCCCAAAAACTACAATAAATAATATTACCAAGGGTGCCATACAACTTTTATATACATTCAGTTACAGAGCTGAGTTTGATTCCTCCTCTCTATTTCATCACACCTTTCTTTATCTGGGCCTCTTGCCTTGTTGCAGTATCAATATAGAAATGCAAGCAGGATTCAGAAGAGGACGGGGAACCAGTGATATAATTGCTGATGTCAGGTGGATCTTAACTGAAAGCAAAAAATACCAGAAAGATGTTTACTTGTGTTTTATTGACTATGCAAAGAGTTTTGACTATGTTGATCATTAAGAATTATGAATAACATTAGAAAGAATGGGAATTCCAGAATACTTAATTGTGCTCATGAGGAACTTGTATATTGATGAACGGGCTGCCATTTGAACAGAACAAAGAAATACTGCAAGATTTAAAATCAGGAAGGGCATGCATCAGGGTTGTATCCTTCCACCACACTTATTCAATCTACAAGAGGAGCAAATAATCTCCCAAGGAGGGGTCGCTATGAGTCGGGGCCAATTTGATGGCACATAACAACAACAACATTGTTGTTATGTTGTTGTTATGTGCCGTGGAGTTGGATCCAACTCATAGTGACCCCTCCTTGGATTTCTGAGGCAATATCATTACAGAAGTAGATTGCCCCATCTTCCGTCCGAGGAGTGGCTGGTGGGTTTGAACCTCCAGCCTTCTGGTTAGCAGTCAAGTGCCTTAGCCACTACGCTACCAGAGCTCCTAATACTATGTAAAACAAAGGATGAACCCTAAGGTAAACTGTGGATCTTAGTTTATAATACTGTATCAATACTGATTCATCAAGTGTAACAAATGTACCACTCCAATGCAAAATTTTAATGACAGGAGAAACAGTGTGTAGTAGGGAGAGGAGGTATATGGGAATTCTGTAATACTTTGTAAACCTAAAGCTGCTCTAAAAAAATAAAGTCTGTTAATACTGAGGAAAAAAATAATTCCACAACTAGACCATACCACAATTTTTCTGCAAACTGTCATCATTTTCTTGCCCAGATTATTGCAATAACCTCTTAACTGTTCTCCTCCCTGCCTCCAATCTTGCCTCCTTTCAGGTCATTTTCCACATTAGACAGAGTGATTTCCTAAAAGTGAAAATCTAATCATTTCAATTCCTTACCTAAAGCTATTCAGTGGCTACCTATTGCTCTTGAAATAAACTAGAGATTCTTTTTATGAGGACTTTGGATCTGGCCCTTGAATACCTTTGAGTCTCATTATTCTCTATACTCCTGTCCACTCTTTACATTGCATACAAGGTGCTATGGATTTAATTGTGTACCCTCAAAATACGTGTTGCAAATCCTAACCCCCATACCTGTGATTCTAGAAGCCCTGGTGGTGCAGTGGTCAAGCTCAGCTACTAACCAAAAGGTCAGCGGTTCAGACCGACCAGCCAACCCAAGTAAGAAAGATGTGGCAGTCTGCTTCTGTAAAGATTACAGGCTTGGAAACCCTATGGCACAGTTATACTCTGTCCTATAAGGACTGATGGCAATGAATTTTATACCTATAGTTACAGTTCCTTTCAACAAATGGATTCAGTGCTAGATGCACTTAGTAGTTTATGGCAGGAAATCTGGAAGACAATTAGCTGCCCATCTGACTTAAGAGATCAATATTTGTTCCCATTCCAAAGAAAGATGATCCAAAAGAAAGCAGAAATTATTGAACAATATCATCAGTATCACATGCAAGTAAAATTTTGTGGAAGATAATTCAAAGGCATGTGTCTGTATGGGTCATAACAAATTTTGGGTAATACTGAGAAGATTGGGAATTCCAGAACACTTGACTGTGTTCTTGAGGAACCTTTATGTAGACCAAGAGGCAGTTATTCAATCAGAACAAGGGGATACAACATGGTTTAAAACCAGGAAAGTGTGTGTCGGGGTTATATCCTTTCACCATACTTACTAAATTTGTTTGCTGAACAAATAATATGAGAAGTTGGGCTATATGAAGAAAAATAGGGCATCAGGATTCATCAAGGATTGGAGGAAGACTCATTAACAACTGGCAATATGCAGATGATACAACCACCCTTGCTGAAAGTGAAGATGACTTGAAGCACTTATTGATGAAGATCAAAGACTACAGTCTTCAGTATAGATTACACCTCCACATAAAGGAAACAAAAATCCTCACAACTGAACCAATAAGCAACATGATGATAAATGGAGAAAAGATTAAAGTTGTCAGGAATTTCATTTAACTTGGATCCATAATCAACACCCATGAAAGAAGCAGTCAAGAAATCAGACATTATATTGCACTGGGAAAATCTGCTGCAAAAGACCTCTTTAAAGTGTTTAGAAACAAAGATATCACTTTGAGGACTAAGGTGTGCCTAATCCAAGCCATGGTATTTTCAATTCCTTATAGGCATATGAAAGCTGGACAATGAATAAGGAATACCTAAGAAGAGCTGATGCCTTTGACTTGTGGTATTGACGAAGAATTCTGAAAATGCTATGGACTGCAGCACAATGAACAGATCTTTCTTGGAGGAAGTGCAGCCGGAATGCTCCTTGGAAATGAGAATGGTCAGACTTCATCTCACCTACTTCAGTCATGTTCTCAGAAGATACCATTCCCTTGAGAAGGATATCATGCTTGGTGAAGTGGAGGTTCAGAGAAAAAGAAGACCCTCAACAAGACAGATTGACACAGTGGCTGCAGTGATGAACTCAAGGATTTTGAGGATGGCACAGACCAGGCAGTGCTTAGTTCTATTGTACATAAGGTTGCTGTGAGTTAGACCTGACCTGACGGTATCTAACAACAACAGCAACAACAATAATCTTCATAGGAGCAGATCTCCCTCATTCTCCCTCAAAGCTGCTAAGGGCTAAACTAAAGTAGGAAGGCATCTCTGAGGAAGTAGCATTGTGTTGAGACACGAATTAGATGATAGAAACCCACTGGGGCGGGTCACTATGAGCCATGAGAATATCTGATAGCTGAGCAGGAACCTGAAAAAAAAAAAAAAACAACCACCACCATGTAGTGGATTCTGACTTATAATGACTCCCCTAGGGTTTTCAAGGCTATAAATATTTACAGAACCAGGCCACCTCATTTTTTCCCACAGAGCAGCTAATGAGTTTGAACTGTCAACATTTTGGGTAGTAGACTAATGTCTTAACCAATGCCTTAACCACAGCGTACTAGAGCTCCTTACAAGGAAAGGAATAGAATGTGCAAAGGATCAAAGCGGAAACAATTTTGACGCGTTGTTGTTGTTAGGTGCTGTCAAGTCAGTTCCGACTCACAGTGACCCCCTGTACAACAGAACGGAACTCTCCCTGGGCCTGCGCCCTCCTCACAATCCTCAACATGCTTGAGGCCATCATTGTAGCCGCTCTGTCAATCCATTTTTTTTGAGAGTCTTCTCCTTTTTGGCTGATCCTTTACTTTCATACATTCCATGTTCCCATTATTAATGAATGTTTGTATTAATTTTGACATAAAAAGACCATTTTGTCTAGGGGGTTGTGAATAATACAGTATAAGGTACAGATTACGTGGGAATCATGCCGGAGCATTCGATCACTTTTTCTCTTTTGTGTAGAGTAGCTTGTAGGTGAGCAGTAATGAAAGCAACAGGGGAGTATGCTCTGGAATATGATGGATTGGACCAGGCTGACTATAACGGAAATGGACAAAAGTGGAAAACAATGGAAATATATTGGAGATGCATAACAAGCCTTGCTGACGGGCTGGATATGTGCAGTGAAGAAAACAGAGGAGCAAGGGATAACTCCTGGATCAATTTGGTGAATGGATGGCAGTTCCACTCACTGAGACACATACTCAGTGCCTGGTACATAATATGTGCTCTATAGCTATTACATATATGACTCAGTTCTGAGATTCTAGGTGAAAATTTGTTTGAGTAAAACAATTTCTCTGATTTAAACAAAGGGTATGAGTTGAAATTGATCTGATGGCAGCTAATAATAACAATCTTAGTCACTCTATCATATTTCTGTTTTATTTTTTTCAAAGCATTTATTACTATCTGAAATTATCTTGTTATTTTATTTGTTTACTTGTTTATTGCTTGTAATCTAACCACTGCAGTTAGAGTGACCCAGAGTTGCACATGCAAATTTCCGTCTCTCTTGGGTGAGTTGGAGACCATGCCTCTATAATGGAACAGTGGGTGCATGTATATGACGACCTGGTTTCTGATATGGCCAGGGCAATGCTAGGTTTGAGATGGGTAGTTCTTGAGAGGTAGGTTTGAGGATTACCCACATAAAACTGCAGCAGTTTGGCAGTGAATGAATTCTCAGATGTCAGTGGCTTGGTCCAACATTGAGGAATCAAACTTGAATAGTTAGAATTTGGACAACAAAGGCAAAGAGGAATCTTGGCCAGGTGAATTGGCACCAGCTGAGAATCCTGAGCTGAGATAGTAGGTTCACTTGGCCAGGGCAGGAGCACAGACTAGAATAAAGTCAAGGATCCACCTCTGGACCACAAAACCTAGACGGTAGAGGTGAGAGGAGGGAAGACAGATTACTGCTGATTAACAAGGAATGGTAAAAACTAGAAAAACAGAGCAAGTGGAAGGATAATCTTCATCCAGATAGGATGGTTGTACCCAAATAGCTTCCCTCTCTGCCTTCCCACTCATGGCAATCTGAGGGTTCCTGAAAAAGGAGCTCTGATGGCGTAATGCCTAAGGTACTTGACTGCTAACCAGAAGGCTGGTGGTTTAAACCCACCAGCCACTCTGCAGAAGGAAGACTGGTAGTCTACTTCCTTAAGGATTTACCACTTCAGAAACCCAATGGGGGTCTCTACAAGTTGGAGGTGACTCAATGGCAGTGAGTTTGGGTTTTTTTGTTTTTTAACACACGACAAATTTATAAGGAGTTAATCCCTGGCAATTAGATGGGAGGTGAGAGAGTTGGGTAAGGTATGCCAGAATCCTGTAACTGAAAACACAAAACCAAACTCAGTGCCATAGAGGTAATTTTGACTCATAGTGACCCCCGCTAGGTTTCTGGGGTAGTAATCTTTACTGAAGTCCATTACCCCATCTTCCTTCCATGGAGTGGCTGGTGGGTTTGAAAGGTCAGCCTTCTGGTTAGCAGTCAAATGCCTTAGGCACTGTGCCACTAGAGCTCTTTACAAGAAAACCAAATTCACTGCCATTGAGTTGATTGCACTCACAGCGATCCCTACTAGGGTTTCTGAGGCAGTATCACTATGGAAGTAGATTGCCTAACCCTCCTTCTGAGGAGTGGCTGGTGGGTTTGAGCTGCCAGCCTTCTGGTTAGCAATCAAATGCCTTAGGCGCTATGCTACCAGAGCGCTCTAGGTCATCTAGAAACTATTAAATAAAATTTTATAGCACTCTTTTTGTAAAAATCTTTTGTGGCTTTTCATGAAGTTTGTCAGAGTTTATTATAGGCTTCTGAGAAACAATACCTAACTTATTTAACTAAAAATTCTGAAGGTGAAAACCTGAACATTTTTCGAAACACGTGGCTTGGTCTGACTCAGAAATCACTCCTTGCCTTGGAGGTCAAATTACAATAAAAAGAAAATAAAAAAGAATTCTTCAGACCAGTAATCAATGAAAATTTTGTTACTTCAAATTTGTGACAAACACAATTTGGTGTTTAATATGCTACTTATCATTATAGCTAAAAATCTGAAACTACTGAGCTTTAGCCAAACAGGTGAAAACTTGACTATATCAAACAAATTTATTCTAATAAACCTTTTGAACAGTTTGTTTATTGCATGTCTTATAAGCCTTTAAATAGTAACACGAATACTCTTATTAGCAGACCTGAATATGTATATATCCATTCTCTAAAGAACTTTGTAGATTATACCACAGAAGTGCTTACTTTCTTTAATTACTTGTAAGGCGACTCTTAGGGATTGCATTGTGTTCCCCCAAAACCATATGTTAAAAATCCTAACTCCTATACCTATAGTTAAGGAGCTCTGGTGGCGCAATGCCTAAAGCATTTGACTGCTAACCAGAAGGCTGGCGGTTAAACCCACCAGCCACTCTGTGGAAGGAAGGGAGGGCAATCTACTTGCATAAAGAGCTGTCTCCTCAGAAACCCACTGGGGCGGGTCACTATGAGTCAGAATCAGCTGGATGGCATTGAGTTTGGTTTTTTATTTTATACCTGTGGTTATGATCTCACTTAGAAATGGGCTTTGTTATGTTAATGAAACAGTATTAGCACAGGGTGTACTTTAAGTCAATCTCTCTTGTGACACAAAAGATATTAAACAAGCAATTGAACAAACAGAGATGGGGAAAGAGAGATGGCACGTCACAGGACTGTCACCCAGGAGCAGAAGTTCAAGAGAGATGAGGATCTTCCTCCAGAGACGACGTAGAGAGAAAGGCTTCCCCTACAGCTGGCACCCTGAATCAGGACTTCTAGCCTCCTGAACTGTGAGAAAATAAATTTCTGTTTGTTAAAGCCACCCACTTGTGGGATTTCTGCTTTAACAGCACTAGACAACGAAGACAGCCACCCTTAGGCCTGATTGGCTGAATAAAGCAATCAGGGCTTGAGAACTGCCAGAAAGTAAGTTTGGAGCAGGGCCGAGAGTGTTTTCTCTCCTGACTACTTCCGTAAAGATGTACTGCTCCAGAAACCCAGTAAGGGTCGCTGTGAGTCAGAATTCACTCGATGGCAGTGGATTTTGTTCGGTTTTGGTAACACTGAAGAATGAAACTCCACAAAATGAGGTTGCTGAAACAGGTGATCTAGAAACCGGCTGGGAGCTCTGGTAGCATAGTGCCTAAGGCACTTGACTGCTAACCAGAAGGCTGACGGTTCAAACCCACCAGCCACTCCTCGGAGGGAAGATGGAGCAATCTACTTCTGTAGTGATACTGCCTCGGAAACCCAGGGAGGGGTCGCTGTGAGTCAGGTCCCACCGGATGGCACATAACAACAACAACAGAAACCGGCTGCTGCTCCCACTGCCTCTTGCTGGTTGTAGGAACCAGCAGCAACCTCATAGGTGTCCAGGATCAAGACCCAGTGGAGTGTCTGTAGTTGAAGGTTATAGATGTCAGCTGAGAAGACTCTACAGCAAGCTAGAGCTCCATTTCAATAAGATGATGAGGCTTAATTGATTAGTGCTGCTAAAGTGCATACTGTCTAGTTGTAGAATTTGTAGCCTTAACTCCACAGAATTAAGTTAATTTCCTCCCAAGGGAGGGTTTGAAATTTTCTTAAGTGATGTTGTTGTTGTTGTTGTGTGCCGTCGAGTCGGCCCGACTCATAGCGACCCCTCCTTGGGTTTCCGAGGCAGTATCACCACGGAAGTAGATTGCCCCATCTTCCTTCCGAGGAGTGGCTGGTGGGTTTGAACCGCCAGCTGTCTGCTTAGCAGGCAAGTGTCTTAGCCACTATGCTACCAGAGCTCCCCCCTGAAATACTAGTCTAGGTCAAATTATCTTCCTATACCCTTGCAGTGATAGCTTTAACCTAATACCCTCAGTGGTTAAAATCTTGATGTTGTTGTTGTTGTGTGCCGTCGAGTCGGCCCCGACTCATAGCGACCCCTCCTTGGGTTTCCGAGGCAGTATCACTACGGAAGTAGGATTGCCTTCCTAATAAGCTGTTCTTGGCATATGCATAATTTGTTTACTTTGCTTTTCCAGGGTGAAGTTTGAATTGGATGAAATAAGAAGAATGAAAATCTCTTCTCCAGATTTGATTTCTGAGATAATATCAAAGCATTAAATGGCATTTTTAAAAAACAAGAAAATTTCCATTTCCATTGAAAAATGCTATAATTTTCTAATTGTAAGAGTGCATGCTAAAAACTGAACAATATAATTGTCAGAGAAGTTTATTAAGGATTACACCCTTCGAGTAAGCAAATATATAAAAGGTCTGGTTTCCTAAATGACATGGTGGTGCTAGGTCTTTGACTTGCAGGTTGGCAATAAGGCTGACAGTGTATATTAGAAAACCCTGCAATAGCCAGCTACCAGCTTAGACAGAAATTTAAACCTCTTACCCAACTCCATTGCAGAGACAAAGAAATGAAAGCATAGCTTAGAAAAACATGTATGCTGTGGACATTCCAAATCTCTTTCTATGCCCTCAATGTTTTTCTCTGAGAGCATACACTGCTCTGCTTGTGGATCATGTGCTTCAAAAGAGTAAAAATTGCTAGTTAATTATATTAGGTCAGTAATAGAATGCTTAAGAATTCAGTCTCTACTTAACTGTACTGGCTTAGAATTCTGATTCTTTCACATACTAATGATGTGAACTTGGGCAAGTAACTTAATTTGCCTAAGTCTGTTTGCTTCCTCACCTGCAAAGTAAGGATAATAATAGCAGTCATGAATCTTAACTGAGAGAATATAGAGTAAGATTTAGCAGAGTGTGTAACAGATACGTATAACATATTCTGCCAATTTTATTACTATTACATGTTTTTAGAACTGTTTTTGTTCTCCAATTGAATAACTTATACATAAGGTTTTTTCATTTGCAAGAGCAAACTTGAGCTCCAAAGCTTGAGCTCAACATTTTCAATTATTTTTAAGTTATTTTCTACTAATCCTTTGTATCAAATCTGAGTGTAATTTATCTGACAGAAGACCATCTAAAATGTAGTGCTTGTTATCCTGACAATTCCATATATCTAATCCTTTTAAAATGCTATTATGCATACATGTAGTGGGTAAGCCATTTGGCTGCTCACCAGAAGGTCAGTGGTTCAAACTCACCAGCTGCTCCACAGGTGGAAGATGAGGCAATCTACTTCTGTAAAGATTAACAGCCTTGGAAACCCAACGAGTGTCACTATGAGTTGGACTCGACTTACGGCAATGGTTTTTTTTTTGTTGTTGCTGGGTGAAAAGTTATTATGCGTGCATTTAAATTTCCAATAGGCATATCTTGGAATTTTTCAAGGTTTTTAATTAGTTAAAACATAGCTCGTTTGCTAAGATATTTTTAGTCTATGTGCACAGAGGGAAATGACATGTGCTACTGTGTTATTTTACTGATTAAAACAACCTGACTAAAATCCTAATCTTGCTGCTAGGATAATCATAGGTACTTATATTCAGCTCTGGTGTTTAACCGTATCCATTGCTACCCTGCCATGTGCAAGGCACTAGAGACCCAATGATTATTCACTAAGAAACAAGAGAGGCAGCTGCATTTTCTGTACAGCTTATCTGTACCAGAAGCTGGAAACAAAAGTGTTTTAATAATTAAGGAACTTTCTCAGTCTCTATAGCAACCATAAAGGAAAGAATGTGAAGAAGTTAATGTATATATT
>NW_006921594.1:4928218-4947142 GCF_000298275.1 Orycteropus afer afer
CTTGCTTGTATGTTTAACCTTTGTTGCTGTTGTTATGTTTAACCTTTAGGCCTGTGTTAAGCTCTACCTTCTACCATGCCTCACTGGAATGGAGCCATCCTTTCCCACAAAAACACAGAGTAATAAGCTCCTGGCAACAGGTTGAATTCAAAATATCTGATGGTAGAAGGGAAACCTTCAGGTGTCTTTGTCCTTTGGACATTGAACAAATTTGAAATAATGGAACCTTTTTTTTTTCTACAAATACTTAAAATCAATGAGTAAGCACTTAAAACGGTAGTCTTGCATATATAAAACCCTGGTATATAATAGTGAAAAAACATTTTTTGGTAGCAAAATAAAAATTGGCATTCACGATTAATTCCCCAATTTTTTTTTTAAATCAATCAGCCATCTTACTTTTCTCAAAATATCTTTTTCCTTATGCTAAATTACTTATTATATAAATGAGCAGTGTTATCCATAAAGAAATGGATGATATATTTAATCATTTTGTAGAGTCTGATATATATGCAATCAAAATGGCTGCTTTTATTAAAAATTAATAAACTAACTTTCAAGGCAACAAGCTATCCTGCCATAAATGAACACATTAATTAGCTTCAAGTTAACAGTTACTCTGTTACAGTTTCATGAAAGCTCATAGAAGACACAAGTCTGCTGGCCAGAGACAAAGTACAGTTTATTATTCAGAGCAATAGCAGCAGGCAGAGTACCAGCATTTGCTTTGATTCTCAGAACTCTAATCCCCATAATCATTATGCAAGGAACTTTGAGTTTAGGAAACTAAAATATTTTATAATGGGCAGTAAGCATGCCTGGAAGCAGCAGTCAAGAAATCAGACATCTCCACTGGACAAATTTGCTGCAAAACACCTCTTTGAAGTGTTGAGAAGCAAAGATGTCACTTCAAAGACTAAGGTGTGCCTAACCCAAGCCATGGTATTTTCAACTGCCTCATATGCATGTGAAAGCTGGACAGTGAATTAGGAAGACCAAAGAACAGTTGATGCCTTTAAATTGTGGTGCTGGCAAAGAATACTGAAAATACCATGGACTGCCAGAAGAACGAAAAATCTGTCCAGGAAGAAGTGCAGCTGGAATGTTCCTTGGAAGCGAGAATGGCCAGACTTCATCTCATCTACTTTGGTCATGTTATCAGAAGGGACCATTCCCTGGGAAGGATATCATGCTTGGTAAAGTGGAGGGTCAGAGAAAAAGGGAAGACTCTCAACAAGATGGATTGACACAGTGACTACAATGATGGTGTTAAGTATTACAAGGATTGTGAGGATGGTACATGACTAGGCAGTATTTTGTTCTGTCGTACACAGGGTCGCTATGAGTTGGAGCAAATTTGACAGTACCTAATAACAACAAGCATGTTTGATCATTGTTCCAGAGGGTGAAACTATCTCTATATTCCAAGGTTGCAAGCATCCATGAACTTTGCTTTGGAGGGAGACACTACACCTACCTTCCAAGTCTTTTCTCTTTACAAACATCCATGAAATAATAATCTGAAACAAAAGGCAAACACTGCCTCACTTTGCAATACATACAGAAATGAGAAAGACCCATAGAGGGTTGTCTGGCAACAATCCTGACCACTGATTTCTGGGGAAGTTTCACAGGAGAGAAAGAATTCTCTCCTGGTGACTCTTTTCAAACTGAACTAGAAACACCTTTTCATACTCAGTATTCTAATGATTCTAATGGGAGCTCTGGTAACATAGTGGCTAAGGCACTTGACTGCTAACCAGAAGGCTGGTGGTTCAAACCAGCCACTCCTCGGAAGGAAGATGGGGCAATCTACTTCCATAGTGATATCGCCTCGGAAACCCAAGGAGGGGTCACTATGAGTCGGGTGCAACTCGACGGCACATAACAACAACAACAACAACATTCTAATGAGAGTTTAGGATAACTAATACTAAAAAAACCAATTTGTAAGAATTTGAGCATTCAACAGAAAGGGATAACAGTATGAAGAAACTAAAATAATTTTAATGAAAACAGAAAAAATAGTACCATTGCACTGTATCAATATTCTCTGACTCATGAACACCTAATTTACAAGTGAGCCATCTATGTGAAGTGCTGGCTGGCCAGTGCTGTGCCTGGGCATGGAAGCACCCCACTCTTCTGTTTTGCAATCCTCAGAGCTCATTGCTAATGAGTAATGGCTGGCACTGGTTTAGAGTTGGAAATAGTACTTTCAGACTCTTTTTCTCCTGAGTTTCCACAGCCACTTGTGGCCTGAAAAGAATTCCAACTCTTCTTTCTCCTTTTCCGTCCCAATCTCCCAATATCTTGGACTATGTTACAGTTGAGGTCTTTGTGTCCTGAAACCTGACTTGTAAATAATTCCCTTAGAAGTAATTCCTAATGGCAGTCAGATTTCCTGATTATTGTTCTCACTGCCTTCCATATCAGTTCCCCCAAAAGGCCTGTTAACCCATAATGTATCTGATTTATAGAACATTTAGTTTCAACTGCATTGCAAATCAAATAAACTTGGCAGGCTAGCTGAAGACCATAATCACCATTTATAGAGTCTCTTGTACAGAAAATGTGTTTTTATTAATGAGTATTTAGCCAATGACTTTATGGAGTATGTCTCTTATTAAATTGCATTTTTCTAAATTTAATAACTGAGTTTTTATAATATTATCTAAGGAAGATTACTTTTGCAACTATCTGTGAAAGATGGCATTATTTTCTCTGTCTAAGAAAAAAAACAATAATCCCAGGTCAAAAAAAAAAAAAAAATCCCAGGTCAAAATCCTAGAGAAAAAGTACCTTAGTCTCTGACAAGAGATTAACCAATGATTAAAGGGTCATATTGTCTCCCTAGAGAAGTATGCTGGCCTAAAAACAGGTGTAAAAAAATAATGAGTGATAATTAAAAAAAAAAAAAATCTCTGAAAAATGAGGAGTATGTAACATTCCAGGAATAGAAAATTAAAGAATTATCCCCTTCTCACTGGAAAAGGATTGTACATTTACGAAGCTCTCTCAGTACTCCCACCCAGTCTGTGTTCAAATTCTCTTGTGCTATGGGGTTCTTGCTATGCAGTCTCAAAACTCTCACTGCCATCGAGCCAGATCCGACTCACAGTGACCCTTCCTTGGGTTGCTGAGTTATCACTACAGAAGTAGATTGCCCAATCCTCCTTCTGAGGATTGGCTGGTGGATTTGAACTGCCAGCCTTCTGGTTAGCAGTCAAATGCCTTAAGCTCTATGCCACCATAGCTCCTATGCAGTAGAATGTTACTATTTGTCATCAAAATGTTTTCTAGTATATTCAATTTTCAAGTTGATTTCTGGTTAATTTCACCTTATTGCGCATAGTTATCAAATACTTTACTATTTTTCTTCTTATCTATATTTCCTTCTATATTTCCAAGCAAGATAACACAACTCTGCTTGCTGAAAGTGAAGAGGACTTGAAGCACTTACTGATGAAGATTAAAGACTACAAGTCTGCAGTATGGATTATACCTCAACATAAAGTAAACAAAAATCCTCACAACTGGACCAAAAAACAGCATCATGATAAATGGAGAGAAGATTGAAGTTGTCAACAATTTCATGTTCCTTGGTTCCACAATCAACACAACACAGTTAACACAATCAACAACACTGGAAGCAGCAGTCAAGAAATCAGACAACATATTGCACTGGGCAAATCTGCCGCAAATGACCTCTTTAAAGTGCTGAAGAGCAAAGATGTCACTTTGAAGACTAAGGTGCACCAAACCCAAGCCATGGTGTTTTCAGTCACTTCATATACATGTGAAAGCTGGACAGCGAATAAGGAAGATGCCAAAAGGGCAAGGAGGCCACATCTTTTGACCTCCTCTAACCCCTAAGAGGAAGACAGAATCACCATCAGTAGCCCAAGGCCTATTCCTGTGAGGCCAGACATGCTGCCTTCCTCCAGCCCTTTCACCAAATCTGACACCAACAGTTCCTCCCGTAGCACCCACCACTTCTCTGCTGGGTTTGATAACTCACTGCAGTGGCCATACAGAACTCACAGATTATGGGGTTTATTAGGGAAGCAACAGGCTACAATTGAAGTTTAGGAACATGCTCAGTCTCTCTCAGACTGCTGTTTCTCAGTCAACAGTCTCTCACCGTCTCTGATCTAGCAGTGCGTGTCTCTTGATGTTTGTCTCAGCAATGCATGTCTCTCAGGAGCATGTTTCTCTCAGCAGCACATCTTTCTCAGCCAGCAGTCAGAGACTACTTCTGCCTCTAGAAGGGCTCCTTTTGAGCCTGGCAGAGTGACCACTAACCAGTCCCAACCTCATAATTCTATACACCTGAGAGAGATCGAACTTCTCAGAAAATTACTTTGTGCAGAAATACCCCAGGTGGATAACTTTAACAACCAGGAGCTACTCAGTTGCTCATAGCAAATTCCACCAAGGAGTTTACAAAGACTTATGGGAGGAAAGCCACACTATGTAATTTACTACACCACAGAAGACCAAAGAAGTGTTGATGCTTTTGAGTTGTGTTGCCGGTGAAGAATACTGAAAGAACCATGAATTGCCAGGAGAACTAACAAATCTGTCCTGGAAGAAGTACAGCCAGAATACTCCTTGAAAGAGAAAATGGCCAGACTTCACATCACCTACTTTAGTCATGTTGTCAGAAGGGACTTTTCCCTGGAGAAAGATATCATGCTTGGTAAAGTGGAGGGTCAGCAATAAAGGGGAAGTCCTTCAATGAGATGTACTGACAAAGTGGCTGCAACAATGGGCTCAGGTATAGCAAGTATTATGAGCTGGAGCAGACCAGGCAGTGTTTCATTCTGTTAAACACAGGGTCGCTAGGACTTGGAGCTGACTTGACAACATCTAACAATGACAAAACAACACATTTCCATTTAGAACTTACCAAACATCTTTAGCTTTTTATCAGCCTTAACATTTTTATTTTACAGTTTTTGTTTGAAAATTATCGTTACTTACATTTTTCCCATATGGAGAGACTAGCAAAGCCAGTCTTCTGATCTTCCCAAATTATAATGAGACATTCACTATTTCTGTCTCTAATACATTGCTGACAGTGCTTATTTATCAAAATGAAGGTTGTATTTTTTTTTTTTTAAGTTCATCACCTTTAACTACACTTTAATTTTATTGTTTTCATAAGATCTTTTTTCACATTGATCTTTGTTGTTGTTGTTAGGTGCCATCAAGTCACCTTGGACTCGTAGCGACCCTATGCTCAGCAGAATGAAACACCGCCCAGTCCTGAGCCAGCTCCACGATTCTTGCTGCACTTGAGCCCATCGCCGCCACAACTGTGTCAATTCCCCTCTTTCGTCAACCCTCCACCTTACCAAGCATGCATCCTTCTCCAGGGAATGGTCCCTTCTGACAACACGACCAAAGTATGTGAGACGAAGTCTGGTGATTCTTGCCTCCAAGGAGCATTCTGCCTGCACTTTCTCCAGGACAGACCTTTTAGTTCTTTTAGCAGTCCACGGTACTTTCAGCATTCTTCATTCATCTAGGGAAAAAAACATCTTTTGGTTCTTTTGCAATTGTGGTCCTCTTAATTTGTCTATCGTGTTATTATCTTCATCTGTTTTATGTTAGTGTTGCTTATTTTCCATATTTCTAGGGTATATCTTGAAATTTTACAAAATATTGATATTTCAAAATATCAAGTTATTAAATTATTCTAGAAAGTAATTTTGAATGTTACAGGAAACCTTTTACATTCTACTGAATTTGAATTATCATGTTTTACTCTTTATCATAACTCAATTATCTTTTTGATCTCTGAATATGCATAGCCAATGATTATAAAGCAATCAATTTATAGCTACAAAGATAGAAAGCTGAAATAGTGGAAAGTGGTTGGATTCTGAAAATATTTTGAAGATACAGCCAATAGGATCTCAATCTTGACCTAGATCAGTCTCAACCAGTAACAATATTGTCCTCCAAGGGACAATGGACAATGTCTAAAGATAATTTTGAGTGTAACATCTGGATCATTGTTATAGGCATCCATTGAAGAGAAGGCAGGATTGCTGCTAAACTTACATTGTACAGGACAATTTCCCACAACAAAGAATTATCTATCCAGTCCAAAGCATCAGTTATGTTGAAGTTAAGAGACCCTGCTCTTGGTGCACTTTGAGCATCATCCTGAATTTCTGTACTTTAGCTGAGCCCTCTATAAGAACTTTGGCACTAAGCTAAAACTATTGTGAAAATATACATAGAACAGGATATACAAAATCCATTCTGCCAGTGGACTCACAGCTTAAACTAGAAAGAAGCTTCCCCAATGGATTTCTTCTAGGAATAATGACTAAATCTGTTTACCATGGTCATCAGGTCAATTCTGACACATAGTGACTCAATAAGACTGAGTAGAACTTTCCCCTCGTGATTTCCAAGGCTATAAATCTTTACAGAAGCAGAGTGCCACATCTTTCTTCCTCAGAGCAGTTGGTAAATATGAACAACTAACTTTTCAGTTAGCGGCCAAGCTGCTTAACTTCTGCACAACCAGGGCTCCCAAGTCTGTTTAGAGGTGGTTTTCTTTACCAATGCATCTAGATAAATGGCTAACTAAAATCAAAACTTCTGCTTAACCACCTGGCATCCCACCACAGAAGTCTTCTTTTATAAAAGCTTCCTTTGATTTTCACTGGCTGAGAGGGAAAAACAAATGGAGGCAAATCCTTATTTCATAAGCCCAAGTGGAGGCTGCCCAGTTATGCCAGGGGAGCAGTTTGTTGTCTGTCGTAGCAGGGCAACCACTGGGCAGATTTAGCGTTCGAAGATTTGGTCTAAGAAGGACAGCAAGGGTTTGGTCAGATGGCTTCCTCACTCCCTGCAAGATATCAAGTGCTATGATATGTGTTGAATAATTACAACTTTGAGCACTACTCTGAATCTAGGCATTCTGGGATCTTCATTGCTTTTAGCAACATTAGGTTTATGAAAAAGATCATCAAATCCCTAATCTCAATTCTAAGAAATGCAATTACTAGTTTGGAGCTAATATCAATGTAATGTGAGTGTTTCTATTGCCAATAATGCATTAAGAAAAAGCCACAAATTCCTGCCCTTATTATCCATAGATATATGGATAATATATTCAAATATACTAGGTTTCATAAGAAAGTAAATGTACCATAATACAAAAATATTCACTGAACACTAGACCACATTTAAATTAGTTCATACTCCCAAATCCCTTCCTGTTTCACACTAGCTCTTATCCTATCCTATGCATCATTTTCATGTTTTTGCCAGTTTCCAACAAAAATTATTGTTTGTTATAATTATCACTGAAATTAAAAAACCTTACCCCCCCAAAAAAATACTCATTAAGTCCATAAAAATGAAAACTGTTGAGAAATAAAAATCTGACAAGTTGTAGCTGTTGTGAGAGGCCATTGAGTCACCTCCCATTCATAGTGTCCCTGTGTACAACAGATTGAAGCACTGTGCTGCCCAGTGTCACCATCACAGTCTTTGCTATCTTTGGGCCCGTTGTTGTAACCAGTGTCAACCCATATCATAAGGGTCTTCCTCTTTTTCGCTGACCCTATACTTTACTAAGCATGAGATGTCTTGCTTTGGTCCCCCTGATAACATATCCAAAACAGGTAAGATGAAGTCTCACCATCCTCACTTCTAAGGAGATTTCTGGTACTTAAGAAATTTGTCTGCCAAGACAAATTTACTCATCTTCTGGAAGTCCATGGTATATTCAATATTCTTCACCATCACCATAATTTAAAGGCATAAATTTTTCTTTGGTTTTCTTTATTCATTGTCCAGCCTTTGCACTTCTGAGGCAATAAATCTTTACAGAAGTAGATTCCTCCATCTTCCTTCTAGAGAATGGCTGGAGGGTTTGAACCACCAATCTTCTGGTTAGTAGTCAAATGCCTTAGGCACCATGCCTCGAGCACTTCTTTTGCATACATATGTTGTTGTTGTTGTTATGTGCTATCGAGTCAGACCCGACTCATAGCGACACCTCCTTGGGTTTCCCAGGCAGTATCACTACAGAAGTAGATTGCCCCATCTTCCTTCTGAGGAGTGGCTGGTGGGTTTGAATCACCAGGCTTCTGGTTAGCAGTCAAGTGCCTTAGCCACTACACTATCAGTGCTCCCTTGCATACATATAGGTGACTGAAAATACCATGGCATGAATCACGCACACCTTAGTCCTCAAAGGGATATCTTTATTTTTATTTATTTATTTATTTATTTATCCATTCATTCATTCATTTATTTATTTTCAATGAAAATACATTTGTGTGTATGTATGTGTGTGCTTTGGGTGCAAATTTACAGAGCAGAATTTCTTTTACATTCAACATTTCGTGTACATTTGGGCTCACTCCCCAATTGCCATCCTCAACCCTAGCCCACTCTCCTCCTCTCCCTTCCCAGTGACTCCCCCCCATCCCTGTGTGCTTCTTAGTTATGCACTCCTGTCTCTCCAGCTTTTCCTCCATGTGAATGTTGCCACTCTGGTGCCCCATGGCCAATTGCTTCAAAGGGTATATCTCCATAGAGTAGATGGGTTCATCGCCCTGGGTTGGGTGTTCTACATTTAAGTCTTACTACTATTGTTGGGCTGAGAGCCAGACTTTGGGAGTGCATTTTATCCCAGGCCCAAAGTATATGCCAGGGCCATAGTCTTGGGGGTCCCACAAGACTCCATCCGACCAGTAATTCTCGTCGTTATTGTGTTTTTAAATTTTGTTCCACATTTTTCCTCCCACTCTATCCAGGATCTCCAGTTTTGATCCCTTCCCCAGTGGTTGGTATTGGTAGCCAGACACCATCTAGTTCTTCTGATCTCGAGGTCCATCATATCCTAGGGTTGATTGTTCCAAATGTCCTTGGTTTTCTTCACTCTTCTTCACTTCAGAGGAGAAGAGATCATTAGCTGCGTCTTAGATGGCCACTCACCGCTCACAACCAAATTAGGTTGTGGAACAAGATTTTTATGTATTATGTTGTGCCAATTGAGCCTGATGTCCCCGCAATACTATGGTCCTGAGTTGGCAGATCCAGTGGTTCTCTCTCCCAAGGTGTCATGCTGTCTTCTGTTGCTTCTGTAATGACTGTGGTTATTTTGCATCTTGTATCTGTGCAAGATTATTCTCAGCTGAATCTATCATTGGTCTAGAGCGTACTCCTGTTCTCCAACCCCCATCTGATCTTCTCAGTTGTCTATGCATTTATCTGTAACCTGGTGTTTGGTGTTAGTGATAATGTAGTATTGTGCATATACTAGTATTAGCCTCTGTCATCTATATCTTATGTGCACAATTTGGTGTCCTCCCTTTCCCCAGTGTTATGGTCACTGACTCTTTTCATACCATCCCTCTTCTTAACCAACTCAGCATGTGGCCCCCAACTAGTCTGAAATTTTCCCATCCCTGGTAACCTACAAAGTAAGTTCCCTTCCCTAAGCAAACCTTCCTTGACTTTTTACAGTAATGAGCTCATACAATGTTTGTCCTTCTGTGATTGACTTATTTCACTCAGCATCATGTCCCCCAGATTCATCCACATTGTCAGATGCTTTGTACGCTCCATCATTCTTTAATGTAGCATAGTATTCCATTATGTGAATGTACCATAATTTGGTTATCCATTCATTTGTTGAGGAGCTCTGGTCTTGTAGTGCCTAAGGCATTTGACTGCTAACCAGAAGGCTGGTGGTTCAAACCCACCAGATAGTCCTCAGAAAGAAGTCTGGGCAATCTACTTCTGTAGAAACACTACCTTGGAAACCCAAGGAGGGGTTGCTATAAGTCAAATCAGCTCAACAGCAATGGTCACGTAAGTTGTTTCCATCTCTGTTACAGTAAATTGTGCTGTGATGAACATGAGTGTGCATATGTTTGTTCATGTCCTGTCTCTCACCTCTTTAGGATATATTCCTAGTAATAGCATTGCTGGTTCCAAGGGTATTTCTATTTCCAGTTTTTTAAGGAAACATCATACCATTTTACACAATGGTTGTACCATTTTACAGTCCCACCAGCAGTGTATGAGGGTTCCAATCTCTCTGCAGCCTCACCAGCATTTGTTATTTTCTGTCCTGTTGAACTTTGCTGTTATTGCTGGGGTGAGATGATACCTCATCGTTGTTTTGATTTGAATCTCTCTAATGGCTGATGATAATGAGCAATTCCTCATGTGTTGGGTGGCTGCCAACAGTCTTGAGTGAAGTGTTTGCTCAGGTGCCCATTTTTGAAATGGGTTGTTTGTCTTTTTTGGCATTGAGGTGTCGAAGTTTTCTGGGGATATCTTTATTTTTTTTAACACTTTAAAAATGTCTTTTGCAGTATATTTGCCCAGTGCAATACATTGTTTGATTTCTTGTCTGCTGCTTCCATGGGTGTTGATTGTAGATCTAAGTAAAATGAAATCCTTAACAACTTCAATATTTCCCCGTTTAGCATGATGTTGTTTATTGGTCCTGTTGTGAGGATTTATATTTTCTTTGTGTTGAGGCATAATCCACCTTGAAGGCTGTTTTGATCTTCATCAGAAGTGGTTCAAGTTTTCTTTACTTTCAGGAAGCAGGGTTCTATCATCTGCATATTGCAGGTTATTAATGAGTCTTCTTCCAATTCTGAAGCCACATATAGTCCGGCTTCTTGGATTATTTGCTCAGCATACAGATTGAATAAGTATGGTGAAAGGATTTTTGTTGTTGTTATTTGCTGTCGAGTCGAACCCAACTCATAGTGACCCCTCCTTGGGTTTCCAAGGCAGTATCACTATGGAACTAGATTGCCCAAGCTTCCTTCCGAGGAGTGGCTGGTAAGTGTGAACTGCCAGCCTTCTGGTTAGCAGTCAAGTAACTCTGAAACAAATCTTTCTTGATTTTAAACCATGCCATATCCTTCTGTGTTGTTTGGATGACTGCCTCTTGGTCTATGTACAGATTTTGCATGAGCATAAGTGTTCTGGAATTCTCATTCTTCACAATGTTATCCATAATTTATTATAATACACATAATAATAAAATACAGGTAAACATCTTTGTGGCAATCCCTTTTCAGCCATAATCCACCTGATATCAGCAATGATATCCTTCATTCCACATCCTCTTCTGAATCCAACTTGAATTTCTGAGAGTTCCCGGATGATGTACTACTGCAACTGTTTTTGAATTATCTTCAGTGAAAATTTACTTTCATGTGATACTAATTAGATTGTTCAATCATTTCCACATTCTGTTGTATCACCTTTCCTTGAAATGGGAACAAATATGGATCTTTTCCAGTTGGCTGGCCAGATAATTATCTTCCAAATTTCTTGGCACAGATGAATGGGCATTTCCAGTGCTGCATCTGTTTGTTGAAACATCTCAATTGGCATTCCATCAACTCCTGGAACCTTGTTCTTCACCAATGCCTTAAATGCAATTTGGACTTCTTCCTTCAGAAACATCAGTTCTTGATCATATGCTACCTCCTGAAATGGTTGAACGTTGACCAATTATTTTTGGTACAGTGACTCTGTGTATTCTTTCCATCTTTGTTTGATGTTTCCTGCATCATTCAACATTTTTCCCATAGACTCCTTCAATATTGCAACTTCAGGTTTGATTTTTTTCTTCAGTGTTTCAGCTTGAGAAATCTCACGTGTTTTCTTCCCTTTTGTTTTTCTAACTCCTGGTCATTATAATTTATTTGTAATACTTTACTTAGTCTTCTCAAACCACCCTTCAAAATCTGTTCTGGAATTTCTCTTCATCGTTTCTTCCATTTGCTTTAGCTACTCTATGCATTGTATAGCATTGTATTGTGTAGCATTGGGAAAGTTAACGGTGAAGGAACTGTATCAAGTGCTGAGGAGTGAGGATATCTCCTTGAGGACTAAGATGTGCCTGACACAAGCCATGATATATCCAATCGCCTCGTATGCATGTGAGAGCTGGACAATGAATAAGGAAGACCGAAGAAGAGTTGATGCTTTTGAGTTGTGGTGCTGGCGAAGAATGCTGAAAGTACCATGGACTGCTAAAAGAACTAACAGATCTGTCCTGGAGGAAGTGCAGCCAGAATGCTCCTTGGAAGCAAGAATGGCCAAACTTCGTCTCACCTATTTTGGTCATGTTGTCAGAAGGGACCATTCCCTGGAGAAGGATGTCATGCTTGGTAGGGTGGAGGGTCAACGAAAGAGGGGGAGGCCTTCAATGAGATGGATTGACACGGTGGCTGTAATGATGGGCTCAAGTGTAGTAGGGATTGTGGGGCTGGTGCAAGATCGGGCAGTGTTTCATTCTGCTGTGCATGGGGTCACTATGAGTTGGAAACAACTCAACAGCACTTAACAACAACAACAACAACAACTCTATGCTCAAGAGCAAGTTTCAGAGTCTTTTCTGACATCTACTTTGGTCTTTTATTTCTTCTGTCTTTTGAATGACCTTTTGTTTTTTTCATGTATGATATCATTGATGTCACACCATAACTCGTTTGGTCTTCAGTCATTAGTATTCAGTGCATCAAATCTATCTTGAAATGGTCTCTAAATTTAGGTGGTATATATTCTAGGTCATATTTTGGCTCTCTTGGACTTGTTTTAATTTTTTTGAGCTTCAAGTTGAACTTGCATATGAGCAATTGAAGGTCACTTCTGCAGTTGGCCCCTTGCCTTGTTCTGATGACACTGAGCTTCTCCATTGTCTCTTTCCACAGATGTTGTCAGTTTGATTCCTGTGTATTCCATCTGGAGAGATCCACATGTATCACCATTTATTTTGTTGAAAAAACTATCTTTATAGTATTGCAAGATTCTATCATGCTATCTCCAGCTTCTTCTCTGTCACTAACACCATATTTTTCAACTCTTGATCCTTCTTCTTAGTTTCCAACTTTCATAGTTCAATCACCAGTACTTATCAATGCATCTTGATTTCATGTTTCATTAATTTCAGACTGCAGAAGTCTGAAATGTACAAATGGTAAAAATGTTCAATTTCATCATCTTTGGCATTAGTGGTTGCTGTGTAAATTTGAATAATAGTCATATTAACTGGTCTTCCTTATAGGCATTGGATATTATCCTATCGCTGACAGCATTCACTTCAGGATAGATCCCGAAATGTTCTTTCTGATGATAAATGGAGTGCCATTCCTCTCAATTTGTCATTCTCAGCATAGTAGACCATATGTTTGTCTAATTCAAAATGGCCAATTCCAGTCCATTCCAACTCACTAATGCCTAGGATATTGATCTTTATGCATTGCATTTCATTTTTGACAACTTCCAATATTCCTAGGTTCATACTCAGGTACATTCCATATTCTGATTATTACTGGATGTTTACAGCAGTTTCTTCTCATTTTGAGTCATGACACATCAGCAAATGAAGGTCCTAAAAGCTTTATTCCTTCTATGCCTCTAGTTTGAAGAGGCCACATTTCCCCAGTCTTATTCTGCATGCCTCACAACCTGAGGGGTTTATCTGCCCAGCACTGTATTGGACAGCACTCAGCCTCTATTCATAAGATTTTTACTGGCAAATTTTTTCAGAAGTAGATTTCTAAGCCTTCCTTCCTAGTCTGTCTTAGTCTGGAAGTTCCACTAAAACCTGTCCACCATCAGTGGCTGGTATTTGAAATACAATTGTCATAGTTTCCAGCATCATAGTAACATGCAAGTCACCATAGTACACCAGACTGATCAACAAGTGGTGGAATCATTCGATGTAAATCATTCGAAAAGAGGCTTTTATGTTGCCCTTGAATATTGTACAAAGATAACCCTATTAATAAGTATGCTACAGCAAGCTGCCATCTAGATGCAACAATGGGTCTCTCCTTGTCCAGAGCAAAGAAGAATGAAGAAAACCAAAACTTCATGGATACAATCAGTCCTAGCAACTGACATACCATCCAATCTGCAGTCTATATGACTATGAGACCAGAAGAACTAGATGGTTCCTGGCTACCAATGTCAACCACTTGGAAGGGGATCTATGTAGGAGATTCTGGATAGAGAGGAATAACAATGTGGAACAAAACTCAAAATCATTTGGAGAAAAAAAAGGTTGGGGGGGCAGGTTTGCTGGTCTGATAGAGCCTGGTAGAACCACTGAGACTATGGCCCCCAGCTGCCTGTCAGTTCTGGAATTGAACCCACACTTGTGGCTTCCAGCCAAGCAAAAGAAAGGCATATGAGTTGAACATTTACCTGAGGTAGATACACTCCTTGGAGAGAACAATCATGGGAGAAAGAAGGGCTGCTTATGCACCAGGAGACAGCTCAGGGGGAAGGAGGGCATGGAGGGATGGACACAGGGAAGGGGTAATTATCAGGAGGAAGTAGGAGCGGAGCTGTTGCATTGTGGTAAATTGTGGTCAATGTCATGAGACAAAGTGTGTGTGAACTGCTGTATGGAAAGTGAATTTGCTCTGTTAATTTTCAACAAAATCACAATAAAATAAAATAAGTATGCTACAAAAGTTAGGAGCTCCAGTGGTACAATCAGTTAGTGCTAAGTACTTATACGACAATGTGAGTGGAGTGATGCTGAGGTTGTGCGTTCAATCCTCACCTGGAGCATTACAATTTTCTCTGGGAGCTTTGGTGGTATAGTGCTTAAGGCATTTGACTGCTAACCAGAAAGCTGGAGGTTCAAACCCACCAGCCACTCCTCAGAAGGAAGGTTGGGCAATCTACACTGGTAGAGATACTGCCTCAGAAATCCAAGGAGGGGCTGCTATGAGTCAGATCCAACTCAACAGCCGTGAGTTGAGTACAAAATTAAGTGAGAAGTGAAGGATGTCCTATTGTGGTAGTCTAATCATTTTGTTAGAAATATTGACCCCTGATAAAAATATTTCTTTTATTTTTCATGCATCTTAAAAAAGGAGCTCTGGTGGCCTAGGGCCTAAAGCATTTGACTGCTAACCAGTAGCAGTCCAAACCCACCAGCCACTCCATGGAAGGAAGACTGAGCAACCTACTTCTGTAAAGATTTACCCCTTCAGAAGCCCAAAGAGGGTCGCTATGAGTTGGAATCAACTTGATGGCAGTGAGTTTGTTTTTTTTGTTTGTTTGTTTTATAATAAAGGTCTCACGTATTTTGTAGAATTACTTGGCTGGGACAATTATAGTGTTTGTTTGTTTTTAAAGTCAATATTACTTAAGGCAGATAACCTCTAATGAAAAAATTCTCTAAGAGAGAATCTTAAAAATTAGTACAATCATATGCAAACTGTAACCTAGATGTTATTAATTAAGAGATAAAATAAGCTTACTTTTATCATCTATACATTAACATCTTAGCTTTTTTCCTCAATATAAAAAAAAAAAAACACAGAAATGTTTCCCAAATTCCCTTACTCTCTACAATTCCTACCACTCATATTACAAACTCTCTTTTATTAAAGCTACATTTGGCCTCTGTCTATGTATTATAATTTGATGTGTTTTCTCCATCTCAAAGCTAACATGCAGAACTTCCTTTTCTGTTCTGTAGTTAATGACTATGGATTGGTCACTACCAGTAGTTGGATATTTATCTCCAGTGAGCTACAAGGAAACCTGAAGGAGTTCCAGAACCAACTGGTATATCCTAATATGTTAGGTCAGGACCAAAACCTGTCTGAGAAACACACTATCAAAATAAATGGATAGTCCTCTTAGAAGACCAGAGCTCTTATCCAGAGAAACACCCAATGTAACTATATTCATTTCCTAGGGCTATATATCACAATACCAAACACTAGGTGGCTTATAAGAAGAGAAATCTATTGTCTCACAGTTCTGGAGGCTAGAAGTCCAAATCAATGTGTTGGCTGGGCCATGGTCCCTCCAAAGTTTCTAGGGAATGTCCCTTTCTTGTCACTCTCAGATTCTGGCAGTGGCAAGTTTTTCTTCACTCAAAGTTGCCAGGTCACATGGTATCTGTGTCTTTGTGTTTCTTTTCCTCTTTTATAAGGACACCACTCAGATTGTTTTAGGAGCCACCCTACTCCAGTATGATCTCATATTAACTGATAACACCTGGAGGAACAATTTCAAACAAGTTCATACTCATAGGTACAAGGGGGTTAGAACTTCATAAGAGAATGTGGAATGAAGGATATCATTACTGATGTCAGATCAATCTTGGCTGAAAGAAAAGAATACCAGAAAAATGACTACCTGTGTTTTATCGATTATGCAAAGGCACTCAACTTTGTGGATCATAACAAATTATGGATAACATTGTGAAGAATGAGAATTCCAGAACATTGAATTGTTCTAATGAGGAAACCATACATAGACCAAGAGGCTGTCATTTGAACAGTACAAGGGGACACAGCATGGTTTAAAATCAGGAAGGGTGTGCATCAGGTTGTATCCTTTCACCATACTTATTCAATCTCTATGCTGAGCTAATAATAAAGAAGCTGGACTATATGAAGAAGAATACAACATCAGAATTGGAGGAAGAACCATTAACAACCTGCAATATGCAGATGACACAACCTTGCTTGCTGAAAGTGAAGATGACTTAAAGCACTTACTGATGAAGATCAAAGACTACAGCTTTCAGTATGGATTACACTTGAACATAAGGAAAATAAAAATTCTTACAACCAGACCAATAAGCAACATCATGATAAATAGTGAAAAGAATGAAGTTGTCAAGGATTTTATATTCATTTTACTGGGATCCACAGAAAACACCCATGGAAGCAGCAGTCAGGAAACAAGATGTACTGGACTAGGCAAATCTGTCACAAAAGACTGCTTTAAATACTGGGCAACACTAAAGAATAACATAGAATCTGCAAAACACCACATAACGTGGATGAATTTGGAGGATATTATGCTGAGTGAAATAAGTCAATCACAGGAGGATAAACATTGTATTAGTCCACTATTGTAAAAAGTCAAGGAGAGGCTTATGCATGGAAGGTTCTTTTTTGGTTACCAAGGATGGGAGGGAAAGGTGGAGGGATTTCCTAAATATGCTGATATATATACACACATACATACACTATATATATATATATATATATATATATATATATACACACACACACACACACACACACACACACACACACACACACACATACATACACACACACACGTACACAAAGCAAACTCACTCCCATCAAGTCAATCCCGACTCATAAAGATCCCTCCTTGGGTTTCCAAGGCAGTATCTCTACAGAAGTAGATTGGCCAATCTTCCTTCTGAGGAGTGGCTGGTAGGTTTGAACCACTGGCCTTCCGGTTAGCAGTCAAATGGCTTAGGCACTACACCACCAGTGCTCCTTATACATATATATATATACACCAAAGATTATTAGTGGTTACAAAGGGTAGGAGGAAGGCGGAAAGGGAAAGCTTTTGTTTGCAAGGCATTGAGTTTCTGCTAATGGTGGTGGAATATTTTGGAAAAGGATAGCAATAATGGTGGCACTAATGAAAAATGTCATTGATGTCCCTGAACTATAACTGTGGAAGTTGTTATGTTGGCAAATGTCTTATTGTGTATGTTTGCACCACAATAAAAGTAAACAGGAAAAAAAGACCTCTTTAAACTGTTGAAGAGCAAAGATGTCACTTTGAAGACGAAGGTGCACTTAATCCAAGCCATGGTAATTTCAATTGCCTAATATGAATGTGAAAGCTGGACAATGAATAAGGAAGACCGAAGAGTTGATGCCTTTGAATTGTGGTGTTGGCAAAGAATATTCAAAATACTACGGATTGCCAGAGGAATGAACAAATCTGTCCTGGAATGCAGGTAGAATGTTCCTTAGAAGCAAGAATGGCCAGACTTCATCTTACCTGCTTTGGTCATGTTGTCGGAAAGGAGCATTCCCTGGAAAAGGGTATCATGCTTGGCAAAGTGGAGGGTCAGCAAAGAAGGGGAAGACCCTCTATGAGATAGACTGATACAGTGGCTGCAATGATGGGCTCAAGCATGCAAGGATTGTGAGGATGGTGCAGAACCGAGCAGTGTTTTGTTCTGCTAAACATGGGGTCACTTTGAGTTGGAGCCAACTCCACAGCACCTAACAACAGCAACATCATTTCTGGGGACACAATCCAATGCCTAACAGTAGCAAACCTGTTGAGACTGAACATTCCAACCAAATATGCCCAAGCTCTAGATGATTTCAATTCGATCTAGAGTTAGTCAACCCTACTGTCACTTTTCAGACTGGAACATAACCCCTGCATTGATCAAGATGAGATCATTTCTCTTCTGAACTTTCCAGATTGCCCTGGCTCCAAAATGGCATTATCCCAACTCCCTGCGCTGGCCATCAATTCAGGCACAACTCTCAAGAATTTCTATTTTACACCTGGAGAGGTTTAAGATTAGAAGGATTAAGTAATTTACTCAAAATTATGAAACTAGTAAGTGGCACAGCTGAGATTTGAACCAAAACAGCTCAATTTCAGAACCCACCCATGTGACCATTCTGTAATATTTATTCTGTTGGCATAAGAATATCAGGCAAAAATAGGAAAGAAAGCTAGAACTCTAACACATGAAAAGAAATTTAATGACGATGACAGTCTTGTGGTAAACCTTGGATTACACCCGGCAGCAACGGCCTGCAGCCCCACACGTGAAGAGGGGCCGGCACAGTGCTTAAGCACCAGCTGCTCCGTGGGAGAAAGAAGTGTCGGTAGCTTCTGTAAAGATTACAGCCTTGGAAATCCACTGGGGAAGTTCTACTCTGTCCATAGGATCACTCCATGAGTTGGAATCAACTGGAGGGCACACAACAGCAACAGTGATACAATATGTGCAAGGTAACAAATTTAAATCCCTGAAATTCTTCCCCAAAAGAAAGACTGCTAGAATTCTTATTTGGACAAAAAAAAAAAAAAAAAAAAAGAGAGGAAGAATGTGGTCTGGAGTTTGAAGCA
>NW_006921594.1:4947242-4961196 GCF_000298275.1 Orycteropus afer afer
GGGGAAGTTCTACTCTGTCCATAGGATCACTCCATGAGTTGGAATCAACTGGAGGGCACACAACAGCAACAGTGATACAATATGTGCAAGGTAACGAATTTAAATCCCTGAAATTCCTCCCCAAAAGAAAGACTGCTAGAATCCTTATTTGGACAAAAAAAAAAAAAAAAAACAAGAGAGGAAGAATGTGGTCTGGAGTTTGAAGCAGATGAAAATTTAAGACAAACAAACCAATAAAACCCAAATACTGATCTTAACTCTTCCTCTAAGTATCAAGCCTTTGGACAGTCATGGAATTTCCATGCTTTTATATTTCTGTTTTAAACATATATAGCAACACATGTAATAATGCTTGGCTATGTCCTCCCAATGATATTGTAAACGCAAATTAACACATTTTAATAATCAATATTCTTTTAGACCATCAGAGGAAATGTGTCACATAAACCCAACACAATTCACCTTTTGTTCACTTTTAGCCACTCCTACTATTTCTACACTCGTTTGTCTTAAACTCCAGTTATTTTGTTGCTTGATCACTGCAGGGGATTGCTTCAACTTTGCACTATACATATGTACAACTATATAAAGAAGCATGTCCATCATTACTGATTTATTAAACAACTGGAAAGATTACACCTAAGGAGTCAATGCACAGAAAACTAGATCATTTAATCAAATCAAATACAATTGCCTTTATATTATATCAAAATATAAACCAATTGTGTTGTCCTGTTATACAACTTTAAATGAAACAAAATAACAATTTAAAACAAAATTTTAAAGTTTTTCTTCTCATTATTTCTCTAACTTTGTGCTGCTGCATCTGGATATTAGCTTTTGGGTTTTTTCCTTTTTCACAATTAAATCTGAAGTTTTGGGTTTTGGTTTGTTTGGGTTTTTTCCCAAAAGAGGAGTTTTATTTGTGTCTCATTTTCCTTACCAGGTATTTCTTTTTGCTAGACAGTGCACTAAATTTCATTCCCAATCTCCAAAATGGTTTCATTTAGTTCCATTTCTTCTCCTCCTTCTCCTTCTTCTTTCTTCTTCTCTCTTCCTCATCTTCTTCTCCTCCCTCCCCTCCTCTTGCTCCTCCCCGCCCTCCTCTTGCCCCTTCTCCCCCCTCTCCTACTGCTCCTCTCCCCCCTTTTCCTTCCTCTCCTTCTTTTCTTCATCTTCTTCTAAATAAAGGGCAGAGCCATAATTACTCTTCTCCTCAGAAGTTGCTTTTATGGATTACGGCAATTGGACAGCCTCAACTGACTGTCTAAAACTTCAACAGAAGGCAGAGTTGGAATAATTCTCAGAGACAACCAAACACCTTGAGAGAGAGAATCACCAGGCCTGCGCACTTGGGCCAATAGTCTCAGGGGACATCAAGCTCAACTGGCAAAACATATAAAAAAAAATCAAACTCACTGCCGTTGAGTCCATATCGACTCATAGCAACCCTTCTTTGGGTTTCCAAGGTGGTATGTCTGCAGAAATAGATTGCCGAATCTTCCTTCCAAGGAGTGGCTGGTGGGTTTGAACCACCCTTCTGGTTAGCAGTCAAATGTCTTAGGCACTAAAAATCTTGTTCTACAATCTACTTTGGTGAGTAGTGACTGGGGTCTTAAAAGTTTCTGAGTGGCCATCTAACATGCAACTACTGGTCTCCTCTCGTCTGAAGCAAAGAAGAGTGAAGATAATCAAAGCATCTGGAAACAATTAGTCCAAGGATAGGATGGACCATGACGACCTCCGCCTTCATGACCCTGACACCAGAAGAAATAAATGGTACCTGGCTATCAATGCCAACCACTCAGAAAGGGATCAAAACTGGAGATCCTGGTTAGAGTGGAAGGAAAAATGTGACAAAATTCAAAAAAAGACCAGAATTACTGGTCAGGTAGAGACTGGTAGAACTCCAAAGACTATGGCCCTGGGTTACCCTTCGGGCTAGAAATGGACTCACTGCCATGGATTGGCTTTCAGAAATACCTACGTAGAACACTATCCCAGGGTGATACACCCACCTACTCTAGGGAGATGCACCCCTTAGATCAATCAGCCATGAGACACCAGAGGGGCAGCATTCACATAGAGGGAAAGCTGGACAGACAGGGGGAAAAAAAAAGGAAAGAAAATGTCAACATTTTTCTCATGTTGAAGCAAAAGAGACTTTTATAAATAAAGATTTCTAAAGTTTAGGCTCTCCTTTTGCTGTTATGAATGTTCAGTGGTCCTCAGAGTGTTGGTCCCAAGACCAGTAGCATAAACATCCTCTTGGAATGTTTTAGAAATGTACATTTTTGCTCCACTTCTACTTAAAACCAAAACCAAACTAACTGCCATCAAGTCAGTTTGACTCATAGCGACCCACACTGGGTTTCCAATGCAGTAAATCTTTATGGAAGTAGATTGCCCCATCTTCCTTCCGTGGAGTGGCTGGTGGGTTTGAACTGCCAACCTTCTGGTTAGCAGTCAAATGCCTTAGGCACTACACCACTAGAGCTGATTCCACTCTTACTGAGTCAGAAAGTGTAGGAGTGGGGCCCAAAAATCTGTTATTAACAAATCCTCCAGATAAGAGTGTTGTTGTTCTGTATGGTCTAGTCCATTTCACCTTAAGGCAACCCCATGTGACTGAGGAGAACTGCCTTATGGGATTTTCTGAGCTGTAATCTTTATAGAAACAGATCATCAGCAGACCTGCTCCTGCAGAGTCACTAGATGGGTTCAAACCACGAACCTTTTGGTTAGCAGCTGAATGCTTAACCATTACGACACCAAAGCCCCTTAGGTGATCTGATGTATGCTAATGTTTGAGAGCTATTGCATTACAAAATTTAAAAATTAAATAAAAAATAAAAACTGACTGCCATGGAGCTGGATCTGACTCATAGCAACCCCTCCCTGGGTTCCTGAGGCAGTATCACTATGGAAGTGGATTGCCCAATCTTCCTTCTGAGGAGTGGCTGGTCGATTTGAACGACTGGCCTTCTGGTCAGCAGTCAAGTGCCTTAGGTACTATGCCACCAGAGCTCCCATTGCATCATAGAGATTATTCTTAAAGTCTTTGAGAGCATAGATTTTTTTTTTTTCTTTTTGTCTTTGTATCACTCCCATGAATGTCTAATACCATGCCTGGCACATAAAAGGTACTCGGTATATATGGCTGCATAAATGAATCTAGTGGTCAGTCAGTCATCTCTAGGCTGAGTTTGCATTGTCTTCTTTGATTGTGAGCAATGCCTGCTTTGTCTTCTTCATATATGTCATCCATTAAATTGAGATGATTCTGTGAAGAGACATTAGGCAAGTACAATCTGAATATGACTTTCACCGGGCTCTGCCAGTGACTCTGCAGCACAGTCCTTTCCCGGTGCCCGGTGTTAAGGTTAAGTTGTCTGTGATCAGTGGTTTTTCAGAATGCTTAGAAGCAACTTGCATACCAAGCAGAAAGAGCACAAAGAAACTGCAGGATACTGAACTCTGCAGAGCACTGCATGGTGCTTATATCATCACATCATCTTATTTCCCTCCATAATGCAAGAGAGGAAGTCTGTCATCAGATAAGCATTTAGCAGTTTCTGCCACATTGTACCCAAAATATAAAGCCAGGAAGATGAACCATGGTATTTGAAACTCTAGGTGTAATTTTATGCTCCAGAAGTATTATTTGCCTGACCTGAGAATTATGTAAGGAACATACACTTTTTTCCCTCAGAGAAAAAAAGTATGAAAACTGCTGTCTGTATTTCTGTATTCCATGAACTATTTATAGGTAATGACAGGTTTATCTAAATTATGTAATCAGTCATTCCTGAACTGGTGCTGTTATAATTAATGTTTATTTGAAAATCCTTGGAGAGGGATGGAAGATACGCCTCCAGTTTCATACTGATCTGAGGTTATTCTCTGGCTGCCCATCCAAACACCTGGGGCCAGCACCTATGTAAATCAGATAACGCTAATGTGTGCATATTAACGAAGGTCAAGCTTTACTCTTCCCACATCTCATTTTTTTAAAAAAAGTAATTTCCTCCTTTTGACAGTATTATTACCAACAGATTCTTATCCTTGCAGATCCAAACATAACACTAAAGAATAGAAACCTCCCCCATAATGCTTCTAACGCCTCAGCTCCCATATTTTAAGATCTTCTTGATTGCTATTTCTAATAGTTTTGTCAGATGTGTTGTGAAAAGCAGGTGGTAGTACAAAGAGCCTTGTACTAGGGTTCTGAAAACTTGAGTTTCAATGCTTTAGCTACCATTAAAGGCAATCACTTTTCCTTTGAATTCCAATTTTCACATCTGTAAGGAAAAAAAATGATACCTTGGTGAAAGCGACCTGTAAAAAAAGCAGTTGCTATGCAAATAAAAGGTATAATTTAACTTCTTGAAAGGATTGTATCAGTTTTTTGTTTATTATTATCCCTTGGTGTTATTCAAAAAAGAGTGTGTATGTGTCTCTGTGTATGTACATAATAGAAGTATAGAGCTATAATATGTATCCTTGTATAATTCATTTATGTGGAAAATACAGTGTAGTGTTAGAAATGATGTTACAAATCTGTTACAATTTAAATTAATTCCCAGACCTTGCACTAGAAACACGAGTGAGTGGAGTATTTCTATGAAGAGAGAACATTTCCAACATAGGAGAGCAGGGCTCTTTCTCTGCACATTAACTTGGTCAGTCATCTTTTCTGTCATTCTATGGGAATTTATAGCCAGCTATGGTAGCGTAGGGAGCTCTGGTAGCATAGTGCCTAATGCATTTGACTGCTAATTAGAAGGCTGGCGGTTCAAACCCACCAGCCACTCCTTGGAAGGAAGATGGGGCAATCTACTTCTGTAGCGATAAGCCTTGGAAACCCAAGGAGGGCTCGCTGTGAGTCAGGTCTGACTCAAGGGCACATAACAACAACAATATGGTAGCGTAGTGCCTAAGACATTTGACTGTTAACCAGAAGGCTGGTGGTTCAAACCCACCAGCCACTCCTCGGAAGGAAGGTTGGGCAATCAACTTCTGTAGTGACACCACCTCGGAAATCCAAAGAGGAGTCGCTGCAGGTCCGAACTCGAGGGCAGTGTGTTGTGTTGCGTAGTTGCATGGAGACCAGGGAGTGTATAAAGTGGAGGGCAACTGTAGAGAGAGGCAGGCCCCAGGAGCACTGAGCGGTAATTTGTCACTGCACTCTTCTCCTTCCTTTTCTTCTTATAATCCCGTTCCTTTGATCCAAAATTCCACAGTGAAAAATCTCAAGAGTGCAAAAATTAAAGCAAGGAAGTGGCTTTTTCTCAAGATTCTAAAGGCAACCACAGTGACAGTCCAGCAGTTCTCTGGAGAATTCAGTAGGCAACCAGATAAAAGTAATGTTACTTTTTCTTTTCTATTCTTTTCTTTTTTTTCACCGTCCTGGCCATGAAAAGGGAGCTCTGGTGGTGGGGTGGGCAAATATTTAACTGCTAACTAGAAGGTCGGTGGGGCTCTGGTAGCATAGTGCCTATGGCACTTGACTGCTAACTAGAAGGCTGGCGGTTCAAACCCACCAGCCGCTCCTCGGAAGGAAGGTTGGGCAATCTACTTCTGCAGTGATACCACCTCAGAAACCCAAGGAGAGGTCGCTATGAGTTGGGGCTGGCTTGACAGCACATAACAACAACAACAACAATGACTAATGACACTGAGCAGTTTTACATGTGCTTCTTGGCCCCTTGTTCTTCTTTTGTAAGGCTGACTTTTCATTTCTATTATTGATGCTGTTGTGAGTACTTTTATCTTTCTGTGTTTTTATGAGTATTTGAGTGAGAGGTGGGCATCTAAGGACATGGTCTCAGCATTTGGGTCGGTGTCCATGTACAGCATGAGCTTCTTGTTAGCTGCCCTAGAGTTGGCCCCCGATTCATGGCGACCCCCAGCACAGTGGAACAAAATGCTGCCCATTCCTATGCCAGCCCCATGATTACTTGTGAATTGGACCATTGTGATCCAGAGGGTTTTCACTGGTTTAGAAAGCAGTTATTGAATGAACAATTGCAGGAGCAAAGTTGAAAGAGCAGAGATAGCTCTTTGTAGAACAGAGCAGGCAGCTGATCACTTGGCATGACCTGAAAGGCAGTGAAAAAGCTGACATAATACAGAATGTGGGATTCTCACCTTAGGTTTATGAATATTCTGGGTTTGGACATTGAATGCTGCTTTGAAATGGTAATTATTTTGGAGATAAGCCATAATCAACAACCAAAATCTAGTGTAAACCCATGTAGCAGTTAGGATAATTTTTCATCAGTCTGAAATTTAGTACAGAAAAAGCTTTGATTTCCGGGAATGAGAGATGGCAAATGCAGGTAGCAAGGTTCAGGACCTAGAGTGTTTATATTCAGGTTATATGGAGCAGTCATTATCTAGTCCCCATCAAATTGATTCCAACTCATGGTGACCTCATGTGGGTCAAAGTAGAACTGTACTCAATAGCTTTTTCAATGGATGCTTTTTCAGAAGTAGATCTCCAGGCCTTTCTTCCAAGGCACCTCTGAGTGGACTAGAACCTCCAACTTTTCAGTTGGCAGCCCATTGTATTACCCGTTTGTACCACCTAAGGTCCATTAGTCATTATTGTTGTTGTTAGGTGCCATCAAGTCAGCTCCATCTCATAATGACCCTATGCTACAGCAGAAGGAAACACTGCCTAGTCCTCTGGCCTCACAATCCTTTCTATGACTGAGTCCATCATTGCAGCCACTGTGTCAATCCATCTCGTTGACAGTCTTCCCCTTCTTCACTTACCCTCCACTTTACCAAGCATGATGTCCTTCTCTAGGGAATGGTCCCTTCTGACAACATGACCAAATAGGTGAGACAAAGTCTGCTTCTGAGAAGCATTCTAGCCGTACTTCTTCCAGGACAGATTTGTTCATTCTTCTGGTAGTCCATTGCACTTTCAGTATTCTTCACCAACACCACAACTCAAAAGCATCAACTCTTCTTTGGTCTTCCTTAGTCATTGTCTGGCTTTTAAAGAGGTCTTTTGCAGCAGATTTGTCCAGTGCAATATGATGTCTGATTTCTTGACTGCTGCTTCCATGGGTGTTGATTGTGAATCCAAGTTTGTTGTTGTTGTTGTTAAGTGCCGTCGAGTCGTTTCCGACTCATAGCAACCCCATGCACAGCAGAATGAAACGCTGCCCGATCCCGCGCCAGCCCCACAATCCCTGCTATACTCGAGCCCATCATCACAGCCACCGTGTCAATCCATCTCGTTGAAGGCCTCCCCCTCTTTCGTCGACCCTCCACCCTACCAAGCATGACATCCTTCTCCAGGGAATGGTCCCTTCAGACAACATGACCAAAATAGGTGAGATGAAGTCTGGCCATTCTTGCTTCCAAGGAGCATTCTGGCTGCACTTCCTCCAGGACAGATCTGTTAGTTCTTTTAGCAGTCCACGGTACTTTCAGCATTCTCCGCCAGCACCACAACTCAAAAGCATCAACTCTTCTTCGGTCTTCCTTATTCATTGTCCAGCTCTCACATGCATACCAGGCGATTGGAAATATCATGGCTTGTGTCAGGCGCACCTTAGTCCTCAAGGAGATATCCTTGCTCCTCAGCACTTGAAACAGTTCCTTCGCAGTTGACTTTCCCAATGCTACCCGTCGTCTAATGTCCTGACTGCTGCTTCCGTTGGCATCGATTGTAGAACCAAGCAACGTGAATTCCTTGACAACCTCAATCTTCTCTCCATTTATTGTGATGCTGCTCATTGGTCCAGTTGTGAGGATTTTTGTTTTCTTTATGTTGAGATGTAATCCAGGTGAATCCAAGCAGTATGAAATTTTTGAAAAGTTCAATTTTTTATCATGATGCTTCTTATTGGTCCAGTTGTGAGGATTTTTGATTTCTTTATGTTGAGTGTAATCCATACAGCAGACTGTAGTCTTCAGTCTTTATCATTTACTGCTTCACATCATCCTCACTTTCAGCAAGCAAGATTTACAAATCTCAAGTTGTTAATGAGACTTCCTCTAATCCTGATGCCACATTCTTCTTCATATAGTCCAGCTTCTCAAATTATTTGCTCAGCATAGGACTGAATAAGTATGATGCACTCCCTTTCTGATTATAAATCATGCACTATCCCCTTGTTCTGTTTGAACAACAGCCTTCTGGTCTGTGTACAGGTTTCTCATGAGTACAATTAAGTGTTCTGGATTTCCATTCTTCTCAATGTTATCCATAATGTGTTATTATCCACACAGTCAAATGCTTTTGCATAGTCAATAAAACACAAGTAAACATCTTTCTGTATTCTTTGCTTTTAGCCAACAGCCATCTGACATCAGCAATGATATCCCTGGTGCCATGTCCTCTTCTGAATCCAGCTTGCATTTCTGAAGTTCCCTGTCAATATACTGCTGCAACCATTTTTTTAAATTATCTTCCACAAAATTTTACTTGCTTGTGATATTAATGATATTGTTCGATAATTTCCACATTCTGTGGGATCACCTTTCTTTGAAATGAGTTTAAATATGGATCTCTCCAATCAGTTGGCCAGGAAGCTGTCTTCCAAATTTCTTGGCATAAATGAGTAAGGCATGGCATCCATTTGTTGAAACATCTCAGTGGGTATTCTGTCAATCTCTGGAGTCTTGTTTTTCCCCAATACCTTCCATGCAGCTTCAACTTCTTACTTTAATACCATTGGTTCTTGATCATATGCCACCTCCTCAAATAGATGAACATTGACCAATTCTTTTTGGTACAGTGACTCTGTATATTCCATCCATCTTTTTTTGATGTTTCTTGCATCAGTCAATATTTTCCCCATAGAATCTTTCAATATTGCAATTCGTGGCTTGAATTTTTCTTTCAGTTCTTTCAGCCTGAGAAATGCTGAGTGTGTTCTTCCCTTTTGGTTTTCTAACTCCAGGTCTTTACACATTTCATTAGAATAATTGACTTTGTCTTCTCCAGCCGCCCTTTGAAGTCTTCTGTTCAGCTCTTTTATCTTGTCATTTCTTCCATTGCTTTCACTACTCTCTGTTCAATAGCAAGTTTCAGAGTCTCTTCTGAAATCTATTTTGGTCTTTTCTTCCTTTTCTATCTTTTTGATGACATTTTGCTTTCTGCATGTATGATGTTCTTGATATCATCCCACAGTTCCTCTGGTTTTCAGTCATTGGTGTTCAACGCATCAAATAAGATACCATTTCACACCCACTAATATGGCTATGATTTAACAAGCAAAACAAATAGAAAACAATAGGTGTTTTGAGTATTGGAACACTCATCCATTGCTGGTAAGATTGTAAAACTGTTTGTCCATGGTGGGAAACAGTTTGGTGATTCCTCAAAAAGTTAAACATTGTATTATCATATAGTCCAGCAGTTCTACTTCTAGGTATATATCCTAAAGAACTGAAAGCAAAAACGCAGACAGATACTTGTGTACCAATGCTTACAGCAACACTATTCAAAACAGCCAAAAGGCTAAAACAGCCTACATGTCTATCCACAGGTGCGTAGATATATTCATCTAGTACAGCCATAAAGAGAAAAGAAGTCCTGATACATGCCACAAGATGGATGAACCTTGAAAACATTGTGCTGAGTTAAAAAAGGACAAATATCATATGATCTCACATATATGCAATATCTAGAACAGGCAAGTGTAGAGAGACCAACATTTATTAGTGCTTACCAAGGGTGAGCAGGAGGGAGAAGAGAAGGAAGGCTCCTTGCTTACGAGACAATGAGCTCCTGGTAAGGGTAATGGAAAAATCTGGAAATGAATGGTAGTGATGGTTGAACAACCTGGTGAATGTAATTAATGCCACTGAATTGTACAGGTGAGAAATGTTGAAAAGGCAAATGTTTAGTTATATATTATCTATCAGGAGCTCTGGTAGCATAGTGCCTAAGGCACTTGACTGCTCACCAGAAGGCTGGCGGTTCAAACCCACCAGCCACTCCTCGGAAGGAAGGTTGGGCAATCCTACTTCCGTAGTGATACTGCCTCGGAAACCCAAGGAGAGGTCGCTATGAGTCGGGGCCGACTCGACGGCAAACAACAACAACAACAACAACATCATAATTTTAAAAAATGGAAGTCAGCTTAACTTTAGAATTTGGGAGAGATTGATACTAATTATAAAGCAGGGAGTGGTATAAAGACATCACCTCAGAGATCAGCACATAGCATTTCTCATCTTCAACCTATGAAAAAGATGCAAGATGTCCTGAAAGGAAGTGGGGAAAAGAAATAATGTACTGCTTTTAAGACATGGATCCCACAGTCTGGAATGCAGTAAAGAATATACCATACAAGCAATTATGATTCATGGTAGAAAGTGCTTTTCCCAGTCAGTGTTGTCTTTGTATCCACGTGGACCTGGTTCTTCAGGCTTCTGCAGATTCACATATGCCTGGATTTAAAACACAATGCTCTAATTGAACTGATTTTAATTTCTCCAGTTTGAAATTAGCCTGTATATTTAATCTCTTAACATTAAATGATAATAAATTCAACATTGTTGCCAAATTTGCATAAATTTATGCATTCTCCTTTTGATAACAGCATTTGGAGGCTGACTCATATTGATTTAAAGTATGCTAACACTCCCAAACCTTACACAGTAATTTTCCAATATCATCACTGAATATTCTACTCCTGTTACTGATTTTCATTAGTTTCTGTCCTAGATTTTTAAAACAGTGTTTGAAGTTCAGAGCAGTTGTAAAATCAATACAGTTCACATAAAATTGATTTTAAAAGTGTGGTGTAAGGGAAAAACAAAAGCTGACTTCAGTCCTTGAGGAAATTTCACATAAAGAAGTATTCTTTACCTGAATGCATTTGAAACAAATGAACAACTACTGAAGATGACAGTACACTGGCAGTTGAAACACTTTACCTGGAGGACAGAATACTGAAGAAAGACAATCATGCTTTTATGATATAAGAGATGATTCGAAAATGTATGCCAAATAGCAAACTCATCCAAAACATTTTCTCATTTATAAATGGAAAAACTGAAGTTTTCATTAATCCTTGATAACTAAAGGGAAATTATTAAAAAAATCAGAATTAGAGGATTTTTATTTTTTCTGTTTTGTCTTTTGCTCAAACCAGTATTCTACTTCTTCATCTTTCAAATGTCTCCAAATTAGCAGAATGCAAAGAAAAAGACATGAAGAGAGACTGCAAACTTGAAATGGCACACAAACAAAACAGAAACACATAAATGAGTAACTTAGGCACAGCTGTGTTTGCAAGCAAAAATTTTGTGGAAGATGATAAACTATCATGTGGGTACAAAGAACTAAAATTGACTCTTGAAAATAATGTTATGGAAAACCTTCCTTTTTATAGCATGTATATCCTTTATTAAATATTATATGCTACAGCCCAGATGTAAATCTGACCTACCTTTTTGCACATCATGGCCCAGGAGAATGCTAGGAAACTAAATGTCAGGATTATGCAAAGTAGAAATTAGCTGAGCGTAGATAAAAATATGAACGATACAATCCAAAACTGTTAATAGTGGTTGCCTCTACAGGATGAAATTAGAGCTAAGAAAAGAGTGGATTTCTCATTAGGATGTCACTTATTTTCTGTTTAATTTCTTTGGCTTAAATTGGTTATTATGGCCATGTATTATTTTTATCATTTTTAAAAAATTAATTGCTAAAACATCTGACCAGATTGACAAATAAGGCTACTTCTCAGTTCAAGTAGTCTCTGACTTCGAGAAACAGCACTTACAAAAATTCACAAAGCCCTTCCCTGAGTCCTTCTCCCATTCTTTTGGAAAACATCAATACAACAGAACTATTGCCAGGAGAGTTTTTGTAGTGGTGGAGAAAAGGCAGAGTACAGGTGGATTCTTTAGGCAATCTGCATACTCAGAAGAGTAAGGGAAGAAGTGTGAAAACGGTGAGCAGACCCTGAATCCAGACTCCCAAACAAGACAAGGCATGTCCCGCATACCCAAATACTTCTTGGTTTCTTTTTTGTTTGTTTGTTTGTTTTAACACTTTATTTGTTCACTCCATGAAGTTCTACCAAAAAGATCATCCTTTGGTTTACATTTTTCTTTAAACAAATATCTCTTAAAAAGGCAAACTGTTATCCACTATTCACACATTTGTAAATGTTAGCTTAATTTTATGTCCTCGAAACCAGCCACTCCTCGGAAGGAATGTTGGGCAATGTACTTCCTTAGTGATACTGCCTCGGCAACCCAAGGAGGGGTCGCTATGAGTCGGTCCGACTCGACAGCACATAACAACAAAGAAAGAAAAGATATTGTGGGAAAGGGGTAATGGCAATGGAAAACCTGGATGTTGAGCTGAAGAAGTCCGGTGCAGCAGGGAGCTTGTCAGTCAAAGGACTATGAAAAGGTTCCTGGAAGTCATAAAGGAACATAAGGGCATTCAAACACAGACCTATCAGTTAGCATCTAAGTGCTTTAACCACTGCATCACCAGGGCTCCAAAGGATGGTGGTAGATACCAAAAAGATGGAACTACTTCAAAAAAACACCCAGTGAGAAAAAACAAAGTCCCTTCCCTCCTTTCACCTTCTCCTCTTTTTTCCTCTCCTTCCTTCTCGTTGACTCCCCAGCGTCAAACCCACCAAACCAAACCCACTGCCATCGAGTTGATTTGGAATTCATAGGGAAACATAGGGTTTCTGAAGCTGTAAATCTTTATGGGAGTGGATTGCCTCATCTTCCTTGCACAGAGCAACTGCTCAGTTTGAACCACCAGCTTCCTGATTAGCAGCCAAATGCCTTGGGGGACTGCAACACTCCAGTTACATGTATAAAATATTCATGTTTGTCATAAAATAGGGAGCTCTGGTGGCATAGTCCCTAAGGCACTGGACTGCTAATTAGAAGGCTAGAAGTTCAAACATACCAGCCACTCCTTGAGAGGAAGATTGGGCAATCTACTTCCATACAGATACCACCTAGGAAACGCATGGAGGGGTCTCTATGAGTCAGGACTGACTCAGCAGCAGTGAGTTTGTTTATTTTGGTTTTTGGTAATAAAATGAAAAGAATTGGTTTGGGGACTTGCGGTAAGATGGAGAAATAGACAGACAAGTGACACAGACCCTCTTCAACAAAGAAAACAAAAACCAATTGACAGAGATACAGAGGATAATCTTGGAGCCTGAGCTTTGAAAGGAACTATACAGAAATGGATTAGGCACCAACTAGTAGAAAAACCTGAACGAAAACAGTGAGTACAGAGATAGTCAGAGCTGCGGACTGTTAGCTACTCTGGTGGGACCAACAGCCTGAATGTTTCCAAGTGGTGTTGGGACCTAAGAATTGACCTAAAGATTAGCTGCAGTCACCAAGGACTGTAGGGACTACTGCACTGGTGGTCTATGACTAGGAAGGGCAACAGCAAGGAGAGAGACAACCTGAGCTGTTGACTTTCTGCTGTCTGGAGGACGCAGCCATTTTGATTGTTTACATGTGGCTGCCTTTTTGGATATTTAAATTGATTGAGGGTGCAGCCACTTTGAATGTTTACAAGTGGCAACCATTTTGAATTTTAAAGTGATAGCATTCTCATTTGGATTCCAGAGACCTAAGAATAGTCAGGGACATACAAGAGGCTGACAACAGGAAAGGAGACAGGTGGTAAGTGTATAAGTGCTGCCAACTAGTGAATAGAGGAGCACAGCACAGTACCCTGATTGCATAGATAACATAAAAACAAAACAAAGAAAATGAAAGTCATGGGCAAGTCACTCCAACATACAATCACCAATTAAATATAAACACAAAAATGTCATAATGCCTCAGAGACAACAGAGCATCACAGTCCACACAAAGAAGTAAGATAAAGCAGGAGAAACAAGGGACCAGGATACAGACCCAAAACACATCCCTGAGGAAGATGGAGCATTGGAACTCCCTGATAAGGAATTCAAAAGAA
>NW_006921594.1:4961296-4972867 GCF_000298275.1 Orycteropus afer afer
TGACAAAATAAATAAAAATTAGAAATGATACAAAATCTACACACAGAAATCCAGAAGATTAATACTAAATTTTCAGAAATAGTAAGACATTGAATGGGCAAAGGAGCAGAATTGAATCAATGGAAGACAGAAAAGGCAAATAAATGAACACTTCTTTGGAAAGAGATAAATCAGAAACAAGATCAAAACAAAATGAAGAAAGCCTAAGGTTCATGTGGGATACCATCAAAAGAAATGACCTATGTGTAATCGAAATTCCAGAACAGGAAGAGACAAATAAAACCACAGAGAAAATTGTTGCGGATATGTTGAAAGAGAATTTCCCTGGTATGACGAAGGATGAGAACCTTGAAGTCCAACGAACCCCAAACAAGATAGACTCCCAAAAGAAAATCACCAAGACATATCATCATCAAATTTACCAAAAACCAAAGACAAAGAAAGAATCATGAGAGCAGCACTGGAAAAATGAAAAGTTACCTACAAGGGGAAACCAATAAGACTAAGCTCGGATTTCCCAGCAGAAACCATGCAGGCCAGAAGACAATGGGATGGTATATATAAAACCCTGAAAGAGAAAAATTTCCAACCAAGAATTATGTACCCAGCAAAACTGTCCCTCAAATATGATGGTGAAATTAGGACACTTCCAGATAAGCAGAAATTAAGGGAATTTGTTAAAACCAGACCAACCTTACAAGAGATGCTAATGGGAGTCCTTTGGACAGAGAAGCAACAATAGCCAACAACAACTGAGCATTAACACACATGATGATATAACCCAGAAACCAACCCAACTATGGAAGTATCCAAAGTAAATAAGCCTGCAAGATTATAAACATGGAAGCAGAGACATCAATTGACAAATGAGGACAACTACAGACAAAAAAGAGGGAAAAAACTGTGTCATTACAGAACTTCTAGATGGTAGGGAAGTCAAGACAACTACAAGATAGAATGGACTGTTCTAAACTTGGGAAGAGAACTATAAATCACAGGGTAACTTCAAAGAAAAATGATAAACCTTCACATCAAAATAAAAAAGAGGACCAGCACAAATATTTAGCAAATACTAAAACAATAGCAACAAAGGAAGTGATAACACAATTCATAAACAAAATGAACTCAGCATAGAAAATTATATGGAACAAAGAAATCGACATCATGAAGAAGCACATAATAAAAATGACAGCAACAAATTCATATTTCCTGATAATAACATAGCTGGCAAGGACATATCTCCAAGATTTATAGAAAACTCCAATGCCTCAACACCAAAGGAATTAACAATCCAATTGAAAAATGAGCAGAATACATGAATAGACACTTCACCAAGGAGGATATTCAGGTGGCCAACTAATACATGAAGAGATGCTCACAATCATTGGCCATCAGAAAGATGCAAATCAAAACAACAATGAGATACTGTTTCACCATAGCGCTGATGGCAAGGTTCAACAAGACAGAAAATAACAAATGCTGGTGAGAATGTGGAGAGATTGGTACTCTCATACACTGCTGGTGGGACTGTAAAGTGATACAACCACTGTGGAAGGCAACATGGCAATTCCTTAGAAAGCTGGAATTGGAGATACCATTGGACCCAGCAATCCCATTACTAGATATATATCCTAGAGAGGTGACAGCCAGGACAGAAACAGATATATGCACACTCATGTTCACTGCAGCACTATTTACAATTGCAAAAAGATGGAAACAACCTATGTGCCCATCAGCGGAAGAGTGGATAACCAAACTATGGTACATACACATAATGGAATGCTATGCAGCACTGAAGAATAATGTAGAGTCTGCAAAACACTGCAGTTCATATGGATGAACTTGGAGGACATTATGCTGAGTGAAATAAATCATTCACAGAAGGACAAATAAAGTATTTGTTGTTGTGGAGGGTCAGAGAAAGGTTTATATATAGAGGAAAACTTTCTTTGTTGGTTGCCAGGGGTAGGAGAGGAGGGAAGGGGAGAGAACACTGCAAAAAAAAAAAAAATATATATATACATTGACCCATGTCACTTTAGTCTTGTGTTTCACCGTACATAAATTATATTTCAATAAAATTCATTAAAAAAAAAGAATTAGTTTGATAAAGTGGTGATAACCTAAGTTATTTTTTTATTTTCCATTTTATTGTCATGCTGTTTTATAACACGTATATTTTTGTTTCCAAAGAAAACTTTGAATTAACGCGAAGTAGACATTCATACACATACTTGCTGAGAATGGGAGGCTTTAGTCCGTCCCACCTCCAGCCTGGCCTGAGTAGCGTTTCCCCTGCCATGAACTCCTGTAATGAGGCTTCCTTCCAGGTTTTTAGCCCTTTAGAACTCAGATCTCAAACAGCTCATGGTTTCTAGCCTAAGCTCTCTGTGCAGTCCAAAGACACATGGCTAGAAATCTTTTAAATGTTTTGCTGTGACTTGTAAAATTGTGGCTATGAAATTCAAAGAGGAAAATGCAGGGTAGGGAACTCCCCTTGCACACAGCAGGAAAATGGTTGATAAAGTGAGCTGAATAGAAGAGTGGCATTTACTAGAAGTGCTTCTTTGGGTTCCCAGAGTTGTTTCTCAATAAAAGAATGAGAGTCACAAATGCTTTTCAGGAGAAATGTGAAGGTAAGTGAACAACACATGAAACATTTGGAGCATTCATGTATTCTGGGATAGAACACTGGGAAATATCCACAAAAAGTAGTTTTACATAAATAAATACAGCCTTTTGAAATAGATTTCAAAACCATTCGTTTAAAACATTTCTTGAGCACCAACTTACATTTCCTCCTCTCTTACATATATTTTCACAGCTATTTCACCTCCTTGTCTTAGCATCAATGGGTTAAAAACACACAAACACACTGCTAAAGCAAAATAAAAGTATCCTCACAAACAATGGCTTCTATAAAGACCAAATCCAGAGAAATTGGAGTTTTTGTAATTTCTTTTGAGAACACATTGGCTCCCTTGTAGTCTTTCTGATCCTAATCTCAATTTTTTTAGTTTAATTAGTGCTGCTATTTGGAAATCTCAGTGTCCATCTAGCATACTGAAGTGATGGGAGGATTTTAACTTGAGTCCCCTAATGGAGGAAGACATAAATGATTGGTGATCACAGGAATTATAAAGTAATGGTTAACCTGGAACTACACCGATCAGATTCAAATTCTAGCTGTTCATCTTACTAGCTGTGTGCCTGTGGACAAGTTACTTAACCTCTCCTTGTCTCAGTGTCTTCATTTGTAAAGTAGAGATAACCTAAGGCATTTGACTGCTAACTAGAAGGCTGGTGGTTCAGACTCACCAGCCACTCCTCAGAAGGAAGACTGAGGAATCTACTTCCGTAGAGATACCACCTTGGAAACCCAAGGAGGGGTCGCTATGAGTTGGATCCAACTGCACGCCAGTGAGTTTGGGTTTTTTGAGTTTACAGGGTCAGATTAATCAAGTTAATACAAATATAAGCAGTTAAGACATTGCTACTGCTCAGCATAGAGTAAGCCCTCAATAAATTAGAGAATTAGTATTGGAAGGATCAAATAACTCTTACGGCTTAGTTTACTTGTCATTGTCATTGGAAATAGGAAGTGAAGTGGCAGAAAAGGCCTTTTTTTACTCTTGTGATCCTTTCTGCAACAGTTCAGTTTCTAAATGGAGGAATATAAAGGCTTACTACTAATAATAATAAATGCTTTCTAATAATAATAATGATGATGAGCAAAACTTATAATTTATTTATTAGTCAATGAGATTATTATCAGTATAAAAACTAGAGGAAAAATACAAACAGAAACTTCATTCACTGTTACTGAAGTGAATTTCAGTGGTAGTATTAGCTGCTGGAAACAACTTTCCACTTTTTTGCATAACTATATCAAGGGCATAAACTTTACAAGATTTCTAGTCATGCATATTTCAGATTCAACAATAGTTAAAGAAGACTGAAATAAGAATAAATGTGGATACATGATAAAAAATATGCAATAAGAAAAGAACGATTTTTAACACTAGAAAAAAATCATTCATCTTACCTGACACTTTAATATCCTACATGAAAGTGAGCTAGAACTTAACACCTGCAGATGAGACAGGGTGGGAGACAGGAGCTGGTACTGGACAAATTACATGTAATGACACTTGGCAAAAAGAGATAACTAAAGAATGATTGCAAATGCCCCATACCTGGTAATTTTATATTGCAGTAGGAGGAAAATAAAATTAGGGAGCAAAAAATGGGGTGCATGTGAGTAATTGCTGAAATAGGGTTAGGAACATAAAGTTGCTTTAAAAACACATCAGAAAACCTCAAAACAGCTTGAACTCCCAAGTATTGCTGAACAACAATTCTGGAAGGAATAATACTATTACTTTAGCATGATTTGAGGGACAGAAAAATAATCTGCCTGGGTTGAACAACTTAAATCCCAGTGAAAGGAATTCTGAGGATAGCATTGTGGATGAGTCAATGTCTTACTGAAATATCCTGAGTTTTGAATGGCTGAATCTCCAAGAATTGTCATCAAGAATTAGCAATAAAGATTTGAATGGCACATAATGTCATCCCAATTGAATGTATCAGGCGTTCCCAATGCAATGTATTCAGTACCAAATACTTACTGTGCTGGTAACCCAGGCTAGCATCTGTATTAGCATTATCTCTCAACATAGACCTCAGTGCTGTCTCCACTAACGCTGCCTCCACCTCTCTCTCATCCTCAGGAATCTTCTCCCCACCAATATGGCAGCAGAGAGGAATTATCTCTGCGACTTCCAGCTTTCTTGCTATCCCCAAAGACAAATACACAGACTTTTTGAATTTTAAGGGCATGCCTTAATCAAAAACATGGGGAAATTACAAAGTCCAAGTAATATTAGGATGTTGCTATACTTCAGTTTTCTGATCTGTAGTTGCTGATTTTTTTCTGTAGTGGTCATTGGAAGCACTACTGGACTTCTGCTCTCTAAGACTTATTCATGAATATGAGCTCTCAATTTTTTTTCTGTTCAGTCCATCTTCAATTCATGTCTCTTATCTAACAACCAGGAATTATGACAGTCCATCATTAAAGAATGACCTTCATGCAGCGCTGAGAACCCAATCACGGAAGTGGGGGGACCCATTCAGTAGGTCCCTACCTGTAATAATGGCATGGGAGCAGCATCTGACCTCCTCTAACTTCACAAAGAAGGAAGAAGATCAAGATCAATAGCCTAAGGCTGATTCCTATGAGGCGCAGGTCAGACATGCCTCAACTCTCTAACCTTTCTACCAATTCCAACACCAAAGTCCCTCTGTATGGCACCCTACTTACTTCTCTCCTGGTTCGATAATTCATTGCAATGGTCACACAGAACTCACAGACAATATTCAAGATTGTGAAGTTTATTAGGGAAGTAACAGGTTACAACTCAGGATCAGAAAAGACTCAAGATACACATCTTTGATCAGGACAGCCTCTTCACAGCAGTGTCCACAGGCATGCCTTTCTCTGGCCCTCAGGCTTTTGGCTCCATGGCCCACTGGGCTCTGCTGTGCTCAGGCAAGTGTCACAAAGCTCTTTTAGTTCTGGTGGTAAATGCCCAGAGCCACGCCACTCTACCAGTTAACTTCGGTCCAAAGACTCTCAGCTCCAGCTCCATGGGTCAGCAAATCTAGCACCACGAAGTGCCTGGAGGCACCCCAACTCTGCCACCAAGGCTTCTGCCTAAGGGCACTCAGTTTTCCCACTCAGTGGGCCAAGAAGCCCATCACACCATCTCCTTCCAGTCTCCTGCTGCTTCCACTGCCACCACTTCTCTGACACCAGTGCTTGCCATCTCTCACTATCTCTCAGTGTTACAGCTCTTTGCTGTCTCCTGGATGAAGGGGGCTTTAAGTGCAGGGACCCCATGTTAAACAGATGTACTCCACTCCCAACTCTCCTTCTTGAAGATATTAGGTCCCCCCTTTCTGCCTCTGGGATGTATTATTTTAAGCCTAGTGGGATGGCAAAGCTGACCAATCCCCATGTTGGGGTTTCATATACCTTATTTGCATGGTCCCACACCCACAACTGTGCCATGCCCCTTATTTACATTATTATCAAGCTATCCCACCCCCTTAGAAGCTCTGGTGGCGTCATGTCTAAGGCATTTAACTGCTAACCATAAAGCTGGTGGTTCAAACCCACCAGCCACTCCTTGGAAGGAAGATTGGGCAACCTACTTCTGTAGTGATATCACCTTGGAAACCTAAGGAGAGGTCACTATGAGTTGGATCCAACTCAACGCCAGTAAGTTTGGGTTGGTTTTCTCTGATCCCAATCCCCTTGGTGGGCTATAAGCTCCTTACATTTCCATAGTCCTACCCAGTCATTTGGTGGGAGTTACAAAGACTATGGTTAGAAGGGCCATATCGATAACTCATTACACTGCACAACCCTCACAAGAATGTTTTCTTTCGAGCATTTTTTTAAAAAACGATCTTGTTATCATTTGATCACCAATTTGTAGGAAGAATACTATATACAATTGCATTGTTTGTTGTTACTTTAAAAAGAAAACACAAAAGCATGAAAATAACTAGATATGCTGTTTGTTGTTGTTCGGTGTGATGGAGTCAGTTCCAACTATGTAAACAGAACGACATACTGCTTGGTTTTATGCCATCCTCACAATCATTGCTATGTTTGAGACCATTGTTGCAGCACTGTGTTAATCCATCTCATTAATGGTCTTCCTCTTTTTTGCTGACTCTCTACTTTTCCAAGCATTATGTCTTTCTCCTGGGACTGATCCCTACTGATAACAAGTCCAAAATACGTGAGACAAAGTTTTGCCATCTTCACATCTAAGAAGCATTCTGGCTGTACTTCTTCCAAGAACAGATTTGTTCATTCTTCTGACAGTCCATGGTATATTCAATATTCTTTGCCAGCACCATAACTCAAATGCATCAACTCTTCTTCAGTTTTCCTTACTCATTGTTCAGCGTTTATATGCACATGATGCAACTGAAAGTACCATGACTTGTGTCAGTCAGATGCACCTTAGTCCTCAAGGTGACATTTTTGCTTTTTAACACTTTAAAGAGGTCTTTTGCAGCAGGTTGTCTGATTTCTTGACTGCTGCTTCCACAGGTGTTGATTGTGGATCCAAGTGAAATGAAAATGGATATACTCAACCCCAAATAGTCTAAATAATGCTGCAAAGTCCAAATTGCTTTTAGGATTTGAAATACGAATTACAAGTGCAACATCATAATAGAGTAGATTTTAGCTGAAATGTCTCAGTAAGAAAATCTGAAAGTTAAGGGTCACCAAAATAACAGGAACCACTAAGTACCAAAGTGGGCTTCTATTTAGGTTAATTCCACATTGATGTTTTTAATGTACATTGTTGTTGCTATTGTTGTTATGTGCTGTCAAGTCAGACCCGACTCATAGCAATTCGTCCTTGGGTTTCCAAGGTGGTATCACTACAGAAGTAGATTGCCCAACCTTCCTTCTGTACATAATGCCATTGTATTTCTGAGCTATTCATCAACACTTCTGTTTGCCTTTTAATTTTTTTTTCCTCTTTTAACTTAAATTTTTAAGAGATAATGTTTTGGATTTAAATGCTTCTCTTTTCACATTTTTGTAATTTAAAAAATCTGTGCTTCACATGTGCTTGGAATTATGGAATCCTCAAAAATGTTTCAAAGCTTGAATAGTTAGTATCACCATTATTCACAAAGGATCTTTGTTCTGAAATAATTTATAATAGAATCATATTTGTGAGCATTTAGGGCCCAGAGTACCAAATGAGTAAAGTTACATATTCTGTAGTTTATTATAGAGCTTAGGGAGAACAAGTAAAAATTTCTCTAAGAAAGTAGTTAAAGTAAGTTGAACTAATGATTAATGATAGTATGGGCTCATTCTACCCTGTGTCATAATTTTATTTTCAGTCAACTATTTTGAATTTGGAAATTTTATTATTAATATCATTTGGTCTAAATCAAATTCATCAGTCCAAATTAAACTATCAATATGGTAAGAAACTTTAGTAATCAATCTTTAGTTTATGGCAGCCATCAAATCATTTATCCATGAATAATTCAGACCAATTCAAAAGATTCATATCTTTCAGCCATACATTTCCCAAATTCATTTGCTGAAGATTAGCAGTAATTATGTAATATTCTATTAATAACATTATTGCATATTCACATAAAAAGCCTTATATCAAATTGTCTTTTTTTTTTCCTATTTGTTCTTGGGGTGGGGGAGGGGGAGGATCAATATGTAATTTCAGCCACCTGTACTCATGATATATTTTTTTAATAAATTAGTAATTGATGGGCCCATATATTACTAGAGATTGCCATCAATTCCTTTTCATTAGGCAATTTTCTCTTTAAGGCTGATATACTCAAAACAATCAGGCCCCTTGAGGGTAGATTTGATGTTTAATGTTTCTATATATCCCTTGGGACAAATAAAATACCACAGGCAGAGAAATTACTCAAATACTTACTTATGAAACAATAAAAATTCTAAACTAGAGTATTTTAAATGATATTAAGAAATATCATGAAATGCCAATATGTATAAATAAAGTGTCTCCTTTTGTGAAAAAGCACTGCTAGACTTAAATAGCTATCCCTTTCTGGGACTTGCAATTTTACAAGTCAAGGTTCGCCCAAAACTATGAAGCCCATAAACCTACACCTCCAAATACAAGAACACCTTATATCCATGGAACGTAAATCAGAGAAGATTAATGTGTACTAGATGAGAATGGACAACTCAAGCAGGTCCAATTTTTATATGATGGTAACAGGTGCTATTCTGAGAGTCTGGAAGAAAGGGCAGGTTGCCGGGGGCACAAAACCAACTGACTAGGCATGTACTACTCTCAGATATTTATGATACCACTGAGTGCACAAGGGCACACACTGAGGTGCACACACAGAGGGTACAATGATATATGTGCAGAAGCTCATTGGCTGTTGCCATGGAGGCAGCCAGTAATGGTGTACAGGGAACAAACAGGACATAAAAAGAGATGACTGTGCCACATAGACTGAGAAAGAAACCTGTGAAATCCTCTTCTCTCATTGGCCATCACTATGGAGACAGCCTTTAAAAGCCCATAGGAGATGGAAATTGGATTCTGGTTTAAGCGCACACACACTCATTCCCTTCGTAGAGGTGAGTATCAGCATGAAAAATATTTAAGTTCAATTCTTAAACTGTTTTCAGGAACCATGAATAACATAAAACAAGTAAAATTCCCCTACACACGTAGAAAATATTGACATTATTTCATAGTGATGAAGAGTCTCTTTTTCCTATCCTTGTATTCATCTTAAAAAATTACCCAGTTCATTCAATTTTAACTCTTGATTGTATGTCAGGTTCCAATACCATTGGATCCCATTAATAGGTCACCGTTTCAAATAATGAATACAACCTCCTGCTGCACAGAATGTGCTTAAAGACCTTGAATGCCTGATGTTTGGCAGGCAGATATATTTCAAGGTTTATCAGCTCTTTAGTCCTTGGGTAAATGTTTTTCAGTAATGCATTATTAACAAGGTTCCCCCAGTACCCTTTTACATAAAAAAAAAATCACTTGAGCTCTAACCTGCTGCTCAGGAGGCATAAAGGAAATCTTAAATTTTCTTCTGCTTCTGTTTACATTTTAGTAGTTTGCCCCAACTGAATTACCAGTCCAACCATTACCTCTTGGATCTTTTTCAATTTTTCATATGCTCTGACATCCTGTTATATACAGCAGCTAAGCTACCTAAAGCAGGTTTATTCTGGTTCCAAAGTAATATGTGAATATATGCAAAGTAGCCCAAGAAAAAATATGAAAATAGTGCCTTCTGAGAACATGGAAATTAATTGCCACTTTTTGTTTACAAAAATAGCCCCAGCAAATAAAAATACTGGATATTGTTGTTGTTGTTATGTGCTAGTCGAGTCAGTCCCAACTCATAGTGACCCCTCCTTGGGTTGCCTCCGAAGCACGGAAGCAGATTGCCCCATCTTCCTTCCAAGGAGTGGCTGGTGGGTTTGAACCCTAGCCTTCTGGTTAGCAGTCAAGTGCCTTAGGCACTATGCTACCAGAGCTCCTGAATAGCTTATTATGTTAAAAGAATTAAAGGATTTTGTCTTCCTTTGCGATGTAAATTTACTAGGTAATAAAATGGAAAAAGAGCTTGTGTTTGAACTATTTTTGACACTACATATTGTGGTGGAAGTGCCCCTGTGGTTGAATTCTTTAGGAGGTATGAAACAGGTGTGATAAAGGGCACATCTGTAGTGACCAAGAGAAGGGAAGAGTGGGTTGCTTACCACTCTGCAAAAACAGTACTAGCCATAGATTGGAGCAGCTTGTTGTTGTTATTGTTATTTGCCATCGAGTTGGAGCAGCAGAACTCTCTAATTCACTGCTGGCCATTTCAAAATAAGAAATTTTCCAACAAAGGCACATGCTTTTGCTGCAAATGTTAAATAGGTGTATAAATCACCTCATTGCAATTAGCAATCGTGAGTCAACCCCTCTAGAAAAGTGGAAGGGCTCAGTCTTCAACCTGAGAATGAGAGAGCTAGAAAGAGAAAGATCAAAGCAAAGCTAGACTGTCCGATCACATAAGCCAACATTTGAGCCTAACTCTTCTGCCCTCCAAAGTCAGAGCTAAATAAGCTAGAATTTATGGAAACTTGACTGCGTCCTAATTATAAGTCAGGATGTCCTAGAATTACAGAGTTTCTTGGCTAAGGATCTGCCTGTATTTAGAAATGATAAAGTTCTATCTATGCTCTTGGTGTCAGAAGCAATCCTGAACCCAATGTACCTTAACTTTTGTCGAATACATCTGCCACCAGCTGCCTACACAACAGTGTGACAGATGAAGAAATACCAGAGCTATTAAGAGGAAGGACTGGATCTTATCAGTTAAACTCAAAGATACGCTTACATGGGCTCTGAAATGTTTCACAGTGTCTAACTTTTTATTTCTTTGACATCTAAAAACATGTGATTCAGCCTTCAAGGTTGACTGATTTGGTATTTTTAAGCAGAGAGGAAAATCTGATTCAATATAAAGTATCATATTTATACAGGTCTTTTTATAGTGGAATTTGACCTGAACTTTTAGCAAGTTGCAGAATGGATTATGAGGCACAGTATTTCTTTGTTCCTATAAAATCTTCTGAAAAATTTCATTTGTAGAATAAGTTCCATTTTCAAAAAACTTCCTATAAATAATGACAATAATAATAATAATAGCACTGACATATTATTGCAAGCTGTCATATAGGTATAAAAAAAATCTTTAGATATTGCTTAATTTCCCTGGGAGTCTAACATTCTTTTTTTGAGTTATTACACACAGGGAGACAAAGGTTTGACTCGATGACACCTAACAACAACAACAACAACACACAGAGATCATTAATATTGTTTTGGGGACTTTTTTTTTTTAAGTTAACTGACTTTTCATGCTAGGACATTATTTGTCACTATACGGTAGCATAGTGCCTAAGGCACTTGACTGCTAGCCAGAAGGCTGGCGGTTCAA
>NW_006921594.1:4974202-4979528 GCF_000298275.1 Orycteropus afer afer
GTTGGGCATTCCTACTTCTGTAGTGATACTGCCTCAGAAACCCAAGGAGGGGTCGCTATGAGTCAGGGCCAACTCGATGGCAAATAACAACAACAACAACATAGTTAAAATAAACACCAAATCTTCTGGGGGAAAAAAAAAAAAAAACTCTGAAGTGTAAGAAAACAAAGATGTCACTTTGAGGAAAAAGGTATGCCTACTCAAGCCATGGTATTTTTAATTGCCTCATATGCATGTGAAAGCTGGACAGTGAATTTTCATATTGGCAAAGAATATTGAATATACCATGGACTGTCAGAAGAAGGAACAAGTCTGTCTTGGAAGAAGTAAAGCCAGAATGTTCCTTAAAAGCAAAGATGGCAAAACTTCATCTTACTTACTTTGGACATGTTATCAGGAGGGGCCAAAACCTGGAGTTGGACATTGTCTTAGTTGTATAGTGGTGCTATAACACAAATCCCATAAATGTGTGGTTTTAACAAACAAGAAATTTACTCTCTAAATTTGGCTAAAAGTCCAAATTCAGGGGACTGGCTCTAGGGGAAGACTTTCTTTCTCTATCGGCTCTGGAGGAAGGTCCTTGTCTCCTTTCAACATCTGTGGGCCAGGCATTCCTTGGAGATTTCCATGTGTCTTGACTTCAATCTTCCCTTGGGGGTCTAGAATGTTCTCAAAGTTGGGACCCCCTGACCAAAGAACACACTGACCCCACTGCTTTCTTTCCTAGTGCTGGCTCTTCTTTCTTGGTGGTAGTCAGGTACTCCTGATCTCTGCTTGCTTGTTTAAACTCTATTCTATCTCAAAAGGGGAGCTCCAGTAGCATAGTGCCTAAGGCACTTGACTGCTAACCAGAAGGCTGGAGGTTCAAACCCATCAGCCACTTCTCAGAAGGAAGATGGGGCAATCTACTTCCGTAGTGATACTGCCTCGGAAATCCAAGGAGTGGTCCCTATGAGTTGGGTCCGACTCGACAGCACATAACAACAACAACCGCTATCTCAAAAGAGATTGACTCAAGATACAACCTAATTCTGTAGATTGTATCCTGCTCATTAACATACCTGTCTCTAATTTTGCCTCATTAACATCATAAAAAAACTCACTGCACTCGTGTCAGATCCAACTCATAGCGGCCCCTCCTTGAGTTTCCAAGGTGGTATCACTAAGGAAGTAGATTGCCCAATCTTACTTCCAAGGAGTGGAACCCTTGGAAGTTCCAAGGAGTTCAAACCCACCAGCCTTCTGGTTAGCAGTCAAAATGCCTTAGGCACTACACCACCAGAGCTCCCCCATTAACATCATAGAGGGTAAGATTCACAACACATAGGACAATCACATCAAATCACAAAATGGAAGATAATTACACAACTGAGAATCATGGTCTAGCCAAGTTGACATATATTTTTGAGGGACACAATTCAAATCTTAACAGACAACAGGTTTGGTAAAGTTGAGGATCAGCGAAAAACATGAAGACTCACAATGAGATGGATTGACATAGTGGCTACAACAGTGAGCTCAAACATAGCAATTGTGAGGATGGAACAGGATGAGGCAGTGTTTCATTCTATTGTGCATAGAGTCACAAGGAGCTGGAACCCACTCAATGGCACCTAACAACAACACTCTAAACATTTTTAAGGAGAAATTAAAATGATGTATTTTAAAGGGTTACACAATTTAGAGAAAAGTTTGAAGTATATACACTTTGGTAAAATTAGAGAGCATCTTCATTAACCCATAACAATTATCTTAATCCAATTCTTCTAGTCCCTACAGATTTAAGCAGAATATTCTTTTTTCCAGTTTTGGAAGCCAATAGTTCCTCAATTAATGGTGTGAAAATTTGTCTGGACTCTTTCTCATCTTAATAGTTATCTATGATCTTAGCTTACCTTTACTAAGCCAGTAAAGTATTTCCCCAGAGGGTTAACTCCCTCTTCTTCAGAGTTCTAACTTTTCCTTCCTTATGGGACTTGACAGAAGGAGATCATGGTTGAATACGTTCTACACTTCCCAGTATAACTCTCATGTGACAGCATTTTTTCAAATCAGCAGAAAAATTTCCTCTTATGACCATGTTTCTTTTTTATACCTATTCTTCTCCCTTTTTGAAGCCAGGTCTTGTTTAAATCCAAATCTGGTCTGTACACCAAGCCTCACACTGCATTTTCCCTTGGCGATGTTTATAGCAGGCTTTTACTTTGCTTATAAATCTACTTGTTTTTGTTATTACGTGGTTGTTTTTATTTAAAAAGCCATGCCCTTTTCATTTTAAAACAGAGCATAACATACACTTAAAAAGATAAATAAAATTGTTTTTTTCTCCCTATCAACTAAACTGTCCTCATAGTTGCTCAAATCACAGATTTAATCTACTATAACATTTCTCTATTCAGCAGCACTCCTAAAAAACAAATTATAATATTCAGAAATTCCATTATATTTCTTAATATGATTAACTTAACTTTTTAATAAAACAAATGATGTTGCATATTTGGAAACAGATAAAGTAAAATATTTGTGACACCCCACTAGATTAAAAAACACTTTCAGTGGTTAAAAGTAGGCTTTCTCTATCTTTAGTAGCTAAATTATTCTTTAAATTCCTAGTAATTTATATATCCCCTAATACTAACATAGGAGGAGCTCTGGTGGCATAGCGCCTAAGGCATTTGACTGCTTACCGGAAGGCTGGATGTTCAAACCCACCAGCCACTCCTTGGAAGGAAGAGTGGGCAATCTACTTCCGTAGACACACTGCCTTGGTAACCCAAGGAGGGGTCGTATGAGTCAGATCCAACTCAATGGCAGTGAGTTTAATAGTAACATTAAAAGTTCTAAATATAGTAAATAAACAGTAAATTCTCCTGTAGTTTTGTTTAAAACACATTTTTATTTCTATGGTTTCCTTTATTCATCAGGAATAAATTCTTAATTACCTACCTCTTCAGACTCATTTTTCCTATGATTGTATCTCTCTGTCTGAAACATCCTTGGATTTTTTTCTTCACTTTTGACAAATTCTTACTCATTTTTCAAGACCAGCTCAAAGATCCTATATAAAGCCATCATTAACTCAAAGATTTGAATCACTCACTCCACTATCTGTATCCCCTAGGTCTTTTTCCAGACTTCTTCTGAAATACCTAGAATATTTCATTTTAGTTTATCTCACATATGTCTGTATCTCCTTCTAGACTGTGAACCCCTTAAAGGCAGGTATTATGTCATATTTACTGTTACACTTTCTGGCAAAGTAGCTGGTACAAAATAGATGACACATAAATATTTGATGGAAACATAAATCAGTATTGAGATTAAGAACATAGGCAGAAGGGTAAAACTTAAAAGGGAAGCAAAATACATCTTCCTTTAAGACAGGAGGTAAGGAGATAAAAATAGCTGGTAAATATACAGTATTGCTTCTTCATGAAGAAAGCTTCACCATTTCAAAGGTGAAGTAGGAAATCTTGGGAAGAAAACTGGTTCAGATAATTATGAATTTATGCCCAAGGTATTACACTTTTAGTTTGGCCAAACTACAAATAATTGTGAAAAGATTTCACAAGATATTCTCTGAGGAAGTAAGAATAAATAAAGAATATGGTTCAGAAAATGAGAAAATAGCTCAATGGAGTCATTAACATCCCAGTCATTATCAGGAGGTTGCCCTGAAGAAGAATACCTTAAACTTAATCCTATTTTAAGAGTAGAGTTGGAATGACGAAGGCTCTGAAATTTTGAATGTCTGCAATATGCAAATACATAGATATCTTTTTTCTTCTCAAGGGTATTGAGTAAAGAGTCTTTATTTTGGCTCAAATATGTGAGTAGACTAAGAAGTTTTTAGATAAGCTAGTTCTTAATTTCTCAAGCCAGCGAGAAACCATTATCCCTGGCCTTAGTCCCTCCCACAACTCCTTAGTTCTGCCTCCCAGGGCTGCCCTGGCTTGAGAGTAAACACATACACATTCTTCTGGAGTTCACCTTGTCCAGACTACTTCAGGCTGTCCCCTTTCTGTAAATGAATCTGTCTTCAGATTGTTAATATAATTAACTGGGCTATAGCTCCTTTCACATTTAAATATATTCAAGTATATGTCTAGGCCCCATTCTTCTGACTCTGACCAATAAAATATCTACAGATTTTAACTTTTATCAATTAAATGAAGGTTTTCATAAGTTAGCTCTCAGAATTTAATTCAAGTTTTCCTCGTTCTGAGATCATCTCATTGTAACTTTTTGTACACCCTGCCTTTAATTCTCAATGGATTACATTAATTGAATCTGCATATGCATAATGTTATAAGCTTTTGTGAAGTCTACAATTGAAAAACAAAATATGCTCCTTAGGCAACTTGCATAACCATTACCCACAGTCAATCAATCAACTCCATTCTTGCTGAAGAGGAAGATTTTTGCAAAACTTGACATTGCTTAAGCTATACAGCTTGTTCAGCAACCCTAAAGTGTAGACACCCAATCATAATCGGTTGAGGAAATTTCCAAGATTCAGTCATTCAGGACTTTCTAATCCTTGGAGTTTTCTAATGCATCATGGAAACATTGTTTTCTGGAACTCCAGATAAGGTAAATAGGTTCTATAATATATTAGCCATAAGATTTACAGAAGGTTCTATAATATATTAGCCATAAGATCTACTTCAGTAGTGATACCGCCTTGGAAACCCAAGGAGGGGTTGCTATGAGTTGGACCCGAGTTGATGGCAGTCAGTTATTCTTTTTAAAAGCCCTACACCAAATCCCTTGGGGCCATTCTTGATCCTCTCTTTCTCTCACACTCTGCATTCCATTTCAGGAAATCCTGATGACCCTGCTTCAAAATGTATCCAGAATCTGACCACTTCCCACCCTTCCAGTGCTACCACTGGTATAGGCTACCATGCATTACTACACCCCAAATTACTACTGTCATCTACAAACTACTCTATTTCTATCTTTTCTCCCCTATTAAAAAAAAAAAAAAAATCTCACTGCTGTCAAGTCAGATCTGACTCATAGTGACCCCCTCCTGGGGTTTTCAAGATGGTATCAATATGGAAGTAGATTGCCCAACTTTCCTTCCCAATCTTTCTTCCAAGGAATGGCTAGTGGATTTGAACCACCAGCCTTCTGGTTAGCAGTCAAATGCCTTAGGCATTACACCACCAGAGCTCCCTTTCTCCCCTCTAGTCTATTCTTTTTTTTTTTTTTTTTCAGATTTGGTTTTTTTTTTTAATTAGGATTTGGGTGAAGATTTACAGAGTAAATTCACTTTTCATACAGCAGTTCACATATACTTTGTCTCATGTCATTGACCAAA
>NW_006921594.1:4988933-5000252 GCF_000298275.1 Orycteropus afer afer
TTGACACAGTGGCTGCGATGATGGGCTCAAGTATAGCAGGGATTGTGGAGCTGGTGCAGGATCGGGCAGTGTTTCGTTCTGCTGTGCATGGGGTCGCTATGAGTCCGAAACGACTCAACAGCACCTAACAACAACAACAACAACAGCTCTTCAATGGCACTGCTTTTAAAATGGCAACTTTACCCTTTCCCTGTCGTTATTGATCTTCCTTCTCCCTTATCCTAATGTGCTTTCTCTTTCCCATAGCACTAATTACTTTCTAATAAGCTATTTAACTAGCTTACCTATTGTGCTTATTATTTATTGTTTGCCTACTATCTCTAAAACGTAAGTACCTTGAGAGCAGGTATCTTAGTCTGGTTTGTGCAATGATATATCCTAAGCACCTAGAACAGTGCCTGGTAGATAATAAGTGTTCAATAAATATTTGCTGAATGAAAGGATGAATGAATTGCCAATAGCAAAATGTTCCTGTTATCAACTGAACCAGTTAGGAATTTAAGGTTAGTTTCGTATAACAGAAACATGACTACTGTGGCTTACATAGAAGTTCATCTTTGTCACGTAAGGTAGCGAGCCTCAATTAGTACTTCTCATGTCTTTCCAGTCCATCACCCTTAGCATGGAGTTCCTTCCTCACATCTGCAAGACTGCTTCTCTTCTAGGCACTGTGCTAGCTGAGTTTGTGCCTTTCCTGAAAACCCTGTCTAATGACTTCTGACTACATCTCTTTGATCATTCATACCTGCAAAGAAAATTGTGAAGTACCAGTATTTTTTAATGACCACACTTTAGCTCATAGTAGAGGATGAGTTAACCCTTTCATGACCAAATTATTTTCTGCTTTGAATTTTTTCTTGATACTATGTGTTTTCAGTAATGGAAGACATGCTGAAATCAAGGAAAATTTTCAGGCAATATGGATTTTGATACAATTATGTGGGACACATATGTCCCAAGTGGATGCTGGTGTTAGGATTGGTGGGGTGGGGCCTGTTTCTTCAGATTCATGCAGTTATACAGATCCCTGCTAGTTGGCAGCACATACTACAACTGGGATAGGATAACACAATACTGCATTATCGGTAATAACAAGCACTAATCTGTGGGTAGATTATTATATTTATGTTGTTGTTGTTATGTGCCATTGAGTTGTCTCCAACTCATAGCCACCTTATATACAATAGAACAAAACACTGCCTGGTCCTGTGGCAGCCTCACTATCCCTACTATTCCTGAGTCCATCTCTGCAGCCACTGTGTCTATCCATCTCATTGAGGGCCTTCCCCTCTTTCGTTGACCCTCCACTTTACCAAGACTGACATCCTTCTCCAGATAATGGTCCCTTCTGACAACATGACCAAATTTGGTGAGATGAAGTCTGGCCATTCTTGCTTTCAAGGACCATTCTGGCTGCACTTCTTTCAGGACAGATTTGTTAGTTCTTTTGGCAGTCTATGGTACTTTCAGCATTCCTCACCAACACCACAACTCAAAAGCATCAACTCTTCTTTGGTCTTCCTTATTTATTGTCTAGCTTTCACATGCATATGAGGCAATTGAAAATACCATGGCTTGCGTTAGGCACATCCTGGTCTTCGAGGAGGTATCTTTGCTCTTCAGCACTTGAAAGAGGTCTTTTGCAGCAGATTTGTCCAATGCAATACGTTGTCTGATGTCTTGACTGCTGCTTCCATTGGCATTGATTGTAGAATCAAGTAATATGAAGTCTTTGACAACTTCAATCTTTTCTCCATCTATTGTGATGCTGCTGCTTATTGGTCCAGTTCTGAGGATTTTTGTTTTCTTTATGTTGAGGTGTAATCCATGCTGTAGACTGTAGTCTTTAATTTTCATCAGTAAGTGCTCTAAGACATATTTATATTTATATTAAGTATATTTATATTACTAGGCAAAATAGTGAAAAAGTTCATTACATGAAAAAAACTATCATTTGTAATTATTGTTGTGTGTCACTGAGTCAATTCCGACGCATAGAGAATTAGGAACCACACCACAGTGAGGGAAAGGAAGTGCTTTATTCTTTTAGTGTGCTAAAGGAGGCAGAGAAGTATCCAACTTCAGATTCTGTCTGTCTGTCTTCTGGGAACAGTTGTTGAGCCAAGAAGGTGACACTATCACAGGTTTACAAACCCAAAAAACCAAACTCACTGCCCTCGAGTTGGATCCAACTCATAGTGACCCCTCCTTGGGTTTCCGCCGTGGTATCACTACAGAAATATATTGCCTAACCTTCCTTCCCAGGAGTGGTTGGGGGGTTTGAACTGCCAGCCTTCTGGTTAGCAGTCAAATGCGTTAGGCACTATGCACCACCAGAGGTCCCTCATCACAGGTTTGGATACATGTTAAACATACAAAAACATTGTAAGCATATGTAGTTGCAAAAAGTTACAACATCTTTTCATTATCCTACCATATAAGCATGTGTCATTATCATACTAACTCTCCACCAAGGGGCATGATTTTTCCTATGCTAACGTAACCTTTTACCTACAGAGCTGACCATTGCTCAAGCTATGAAAGTCAATCCACAAGAAAAACAGGAATTGCAACCTCTTTAGGAGAACCAGAAAGAGCATGATGTTTGTCAGCAACTTTGAATGCCTGGGGTTGGCCTCATAATCTTTCTAGGAGCAGATCCCTGGGTCTTTTCTCCCATGGAGGCCCCAGTGGGTTTGAACCTCAGAACCTTTGGCTGTCAGCAGTTACGTATTGAATTGTGTTCCCCCAAAAAATATATGCTATCAATCCTAATCCCTGTACCTGTGGTTATAGTCCTGTTTGTGGATGGTTTGTCTTTGTTATGTTAATGAGGCTCTGTGTGTGTGTGTGTGTGTGTGTGTGTGTCTGAAATCAATCTCTTGAGATTTAAAAGAGCAGATTAAGCAAACAGCAAGCAAGCACAGGTGGAAGAAGACAGATGCCAAGCCACAGAAGATTTCCAAGGTACCAAGAAAACAGGAGCTGAAGAGACGAGGACCTTCCCCTGGAGCCAACACAGAGAGAAAGCCCTCCCTTAGAGTCAAAATAAAACCCAGCCACTGCCATAGAGTTGATTCTTACCCCTAGAGAAACTGAAGGACAGAGTAGAGCTGCCCCCATAGGGGTTTCAAGGTTTCCAATCTTTACAGAAGAAAGCTGTGACAACTTTGTCAAACAGAATAGCTGGTGGGACAACAAGTCCTTTAACCACTGCACCCCCAGGACTCCTCTTTGCCCTCAAGCTAGCACCCTGAATTCAGACTTGTAGCCTCCTAAACTGTGAGAAAATAAATTTCTGTTAGTTAAAGCCACCAAGTTGTGGTAGTTCTATTATAGGAGCTCTGGTAGCATAGTGTCTAAGGCACTCGACTGCTAACCAGAAGGCTGGCAGTTCCAACCCACCAGCCACTCCTCGGAAGGAAGGTTGGGCAATCCACGGTTGGGCAATCTACTTCCACGGTAGTGATGCCACTTGGAAACCCAAGGAGGGGTCACTATGAGTTGGGTCCGACTCGACAGCACATAACAACAACAACAGAAGACTAAGACAACAGCTGAGCACTTAACCAGTGCACTACCAGGTCTCCTTCATTTGGAATTAGATATGATCTAAAATTGATGTGGAACTATTTTCTATCTTTTGTTAAGCCAAATGTCTATAACAGGAAGCAAAGATTTGGGAATGAAACAAGTAACATCTTATAAATCCTATGAGAAAACTTTTCGAAAATATTTATTTCAAAATACTATGTTCCTACCATCTTTCGGTAACTCATACTTGCAAAGGCCTGGAGGCTGGTTCTTGAAGATTCTTGTTCGCTTGTCCCCAGTCCTGTCCCTGGATCCCTGTATACCACTCCTAACTTAACAGTCTCTACCTTTGGCTTGAGGAACCCCAGTGGCTCAACGGTTGAATGCACTGTTGCTAACTGAAAAGTTGATGGTTCAAAACCACCCAGTGGCTCCATGGAAGAAAGACTTGGAGATCTGCTTCCATAAAGGTTAGAGCCAAGAAAATCCTATGGGGAAGTTCTACTTTCTCATATGGGGTTGCTATGAGTTGGAATCAACTCAATGGCACCCAACAACTACCACAATAGCACTAAAGAAAAGGAAGACATGGGTACACAAGAGGTATAGACAACAAAAGTAAATACTATTACACAATACTGAGCTATCAGAAATAACAAGCACTCATAGATAGGTAGACAGGCAAGAAGATTAGTTATGAGCAGACAAACAGGAAGATATCCTTGACCATAAATAAGTTTGAAAGATGATATTCCCACATACATATTTGTATGTGCTGTAAAAATGCATATTTCCATTATAGAGCTAACAGAGGACAAAGTTAGGACAACTTCTTAGCCACACCATGCACCATAAGGGAATGAGTTGCTGGGCCTGCAGGCTCAGGGCCATGGTTGCAAAGAACATGAAGCTCACCTGGCACAACATAGTACACAAAAGCATTGTCCTACATCCTACTTTGGTGAGTAGTGACTGGGTCTTAAAAGCTTGCAAGTAGCCAGCTGACATACTATTAGTCTTTCCTCATCTGAAGTAAAGAAGAATGAAGAAAATCAAGCACATGTGGGAGCCCAAGGGACCCATGGACCATGGGAACCTCAGCCTACACAACTCTGAGACCAGAAGAACTAGATGGTGCCCAGCTACCAATGCCAGCCACTCAGAAAGGGATCAAAATTAGAGATCATGGATAGAGTGGGAGAGAAAAATGTGGAATAAAATCCAGAAACGTAGACCAAGATTAGTGGTCAGATAGAGACCAGTGAAACCCCAAGAGTATGGTCCCAAGTCACCCTTCAGGCCTGGAATTGGACTCACTCCTGCAGCTCAATTCTCAGTTAAACACTAGAAAGGCCTAGAAGCTGAACAACTAAAACATGGAGATGCACTCCTTAAAATAGCCAACCCTGAGAGATCAGAAGGACAGCATTTTCACAGGGAGAAATCTAGGCAGGCAGGAACACACAGGTAAGAACAACACAGGAAGCAGTGACCACAGGGAGGAGGTAGAAGGAGAGTTGTTATATTGTGGGGATTATAACCAGTGTCATGAAACAAAATGTCTGTGAAATGTTGAACATAAAATGAATCAGCTTTGTAAAACTGCACCCAAATCACAATAAAAGTTTGTTTTAAAAAATCAGTAATTTTCCAACATTCAAGCAATAACAAGACAGAAAATGTAATGGAAGAAATTAGACCATTTATAAGAACTATATAGGGGGAGCTCTGGTAGCATAGTGGCTAAGACACTTGCCTGCTAACCAGATGGCTGGCGGTTCAAATCCACCAGCCACTCCTCAGAAGGAAGGTTGGGCAATCCTACTTCCGTAGTGATACTGCCTCAGAAACCCATGAGTTGGGGCCGACTCGACGGCACATAACAACAACAACAACATAAGAACTATATAAGACAAAATAATTAGTATTAAACTTACCAGACATATACAGAAACTATATGACTAAAGCTTTAAAACGATACTGAGAAACATATAAAAGATTTAAGGAAATTATAATGCACACTATACACTTGTACAGGGAGACAATATTGTAAAAATGTCATTTGTCTCTAAATCAATCTATAAATTTAATACAATCCTAGTTAAAATACCAGCAGGATTTTTTTCTTGATTACACTAAGTAACACCTGGAAAAAAAATTTAAAATTCTAAAAGAGAAGAGGGAAAGGCACTAATCTTTCTAGATTTTAAGACACCATATGGCTTCAATAATTAAGCAGTTTGGTATGTGAAAAGAAATAGGTAAGTCAAGATATGGACCAAAATACATATAAACATTTCCTTTCTGTTAAAATTGTGTTTCAAACCCATGTGGGAAACCTGTAAAGCAAAAACCAAAATTAAAAGTATAAACAAAATCAAACAACGCAATAGAAAAAATATTTGTAATATGTAAAAAAGGATAAATTTCCTAAATTTACAAAGAATTCATATAAATCAGTAAGAAAAAGAAAGATGAATAAACCAAAGGAGGAAATGGCAAAGATATATTTGAGTATTTTGAGCATATTAATAGAAAAAATACAGATTACCAATGTTCAAAAATTTTTCAATGTTAAATTCATAATTAAGAAATGCAAATCTAAAAATGTTTTACAAAATAAGACTGGCAAAATGTAGAAGGTTAATGATACTCAGTGCTGGTGAAGATATGAGAAAAGGCATTCTCACATGTGTATAAATTGGTCCACGCTTTCTGGAAGGCATTTGGCAGTGTCTACCCAAATTTCGGCAGCAACAATGGGCTCAAGCACAGCAAGGTCACAAGGATGGCACAGACTGGGCAGTGTTCATTCTGTTGTACATGGTGTCACTATAGTTGGAGCCAACTCAATGGCACCTAACAACAACAGTAACATTCAAATTTTAAAGCCATATACTCCTTGGTTCAGAAAATTCTGTGCTCAGAATTTATCCAATGGCAATTTGATGAAATATGCAACAAGATGTACGTGCTAGAATGAATTCCTTTGGGAGATTGGCTTAGAATATCATGTTATCACCATATAATGGAATAGTATACAGTCATCAAAAGAATAAAAAACAAATATGCTAATAAGATGTAATTCGAAAATACATTCTTAAATATTTTCAGCTATGGAATATGCATGAATATGGTAATTTTGTGAGAGAAAAGGAGAAAAGGACACATCTGATTCTATTTTTTCTGGAAGAAAGCAGGAAAATGGTACTTACGGTTACTTAGATAAGAAAGACTAGGATTGCCAGTGAAGGTGTTTGAAGGGAGATAGAAAAAGAGCTTTCCCCTTTCAATTTGTATCTTTCTATATTACATGAATTTTTCTAACCATTTTTTAGCATGTACGTATATATATATTTAATCAACAGTATTATCTGGGTAGTGGAATTTTAGGCTATTGTTTTCATTATTTTATTTATCTATATTAAAAAAATAAACCAAAATTATTGTTACTTTAATATATTAAAGAAATTGTGTTAGTGTTATGTAAATGTTTTCTGTATGCTGTCAAATTATATCTGAATATTCTTAAAATGCATATGTGTAAGTCACTATTATGTATGTTTCTATAATGCTTTTATACTGTTATGAAGTTTTTACAATATTTTTAAATACCTATGATAAGTCACTCAAAATGTGAAGTTCTAAATTAGAGAATTTCTGAATTTAGAAATAGAAAACACCAAACCCACTGCCACTGAGTTGGTTCTGACTCACAGCAAAACATACATATATTTCTATAATCCTTTCTAACTATTAACTGTAAGTTGTTAAAAAGTTGTTCCAACTCTGAAAATAAGATAATAGAAGTATGTGAAGTAGGCCATAAATAACTTTCTGAAAATGATCTACGCACCTATACTATGTGATAACAGAATGTAACACTAATCACATTTCTAAAAATTAACAAAATATAAAGATTTGATTAACTTTAATACATCATTTTTGAGGAGGGACAGAATAACTAGAAAGAAACTCAGCAAAGATACAGATCTGAACAACATAATCAACCAACTTAACCTCATAGACGTATACAGAACAATCCACCAACAACAACACAATACACATTCTTTTCCAGTGCACATGGATCATTCTCCACAGTAGAACATGTTAGGTCACACAGCAAGTCTCAATAAATTTTAAAACATCAAAAAACTACAAAGCATCTTCTTAGATCACAACAGTATAAAATTAGAAATTGATAATAAGAATAACAAGGTATATTAAAAAATCAAATACATAGAAACTGAATAACACCTTGCTTTAAAACTACTTGGAGCTCTGGTGGCGCAGTGCCTAAAGCATTTGACTGCTAACCAGAAGGTTGGTGGTTCAAACCCACCAGCCACTCTTTGGAAGGAAGAGGGACAGTCTACTTCCACAAAGATTTGCTGCCTTAGAAACCCAGTGGAGGTTGCTATAAGTCAGAATTGACTTGATGGCAGTAGGTTTGGTTGGTTTTGTTTTTTTTAAACTATTGGGTAATAAAAGAAAAATGAACAAAAATATTTCTAGAATCAAACAAAAATGAGAAACACGATACCAAAATCTTTGGCACAAACAAAAGCAATGCTCAGAGGTCAACTTATAGCTATAAATGCACACATCAAAAACAAAGAAAGAACCAAAATAAACACCTTAACCTAACAAGTATAATAAATAGAAAAGGAACAGAAAACAAACAAACAAAAACCTATAGTCACCAGAAGACAAGAAATAATAAAAATTAGAGCAGAAATGAATTAAACAGAAAAAGAAAAACAATAAAAAGAATGAACAAGACTAGAAGTTGGTTCTCTGATAAGATTAATAAAATTGATAAACCACTGGCAAATCAAACAAAGGAAAAGGAGAAGATGCAAATAACCTGAATAAGAAATGAAATGGACAATATCACAACAGAACCAAATGAAATAAAAAACATAATAACAGAATACTCTGAAGAACTGTAGTCCAACAAATTTGAAAACCTAGAAGAAATAGACAAATTTCTAGAAACACACTGTCTACCTAAACTAATACAAACTGAGGTAGAAAACTTGAAGAGATCTAAAATAAAAGACAAAATTGAACAGGTCATTAAAAAAAACCACAAAACTCCCAACTAAAAGAGTCATGGGCCAGATGATTTCCACAGGAGGATTCTACCAAACACCCAGAGAAGATAGCAATAGTACTCAAATTATTCCAGAACATAGAAGAGGATGGCCTACTCCTCAGCTCATTCTATGAAGCAAGCATGACCCTGATGCTAAGCCAGGAAAAGACATTACTAAAAGAGAAAATTTATAGACCAATATCGCTTATGAATTAGATGCAAAAATTCTCAACAAAACCCTAGCCAATAGAATCTAACATTATATTAAAAATAAAGAAATAAATTCCCCATGACCAAGTAGGATTCATAACAGGTATGTAAAGATGTTTCAACATTAGAAAAATAATCTATATAATCCACAACATAAATAAAACAAAGGAAAATAATAATATGATCATCTCAATCGATATAGAAAAGGCATTTGATAAATCCAATACAATTTCCTGATAAAAATTATCAGAAGCATAATGTTCTGGTTACCTAGTGCCACTCTGACAAGAATATACCACAAATGGGATGGCCTTAACAAACAGGAGTTTATTCTTAACAATCTGGAGGCTTTAAGTCCAAGTTCAAAATGTCAGGCTCTAGGGGCTGGGTGAAAGCCCCTCAACCTTGGGGTCCAGCTCTGCCTCCTGCTCCTGGCCCATTGGAGCTAGAGGCATTTCTTCACTCAGACAGCTGTTGGCTGCTGAGGCTGAGAAGCCCCAAAGTTGTCAAGTAAAAAGGCCCAGTCCCAATGTTACCAAACCACACGGCAGGCCATTAACTTAAGTCCATCGTAAGTCCCAAAGTCAGCAGAGCATGGCAGGCTGCTGAGCAACGACACTGCTACATGTAGGGTCCAAGCGTGCCATAGGCTAGAGACCATACCCAAAGGCTTCTCCTTATATACAGGAAGCAGACTATATACACAAAGGCAGCTACCCAACTGCTTATGGTAGATCCCACCTTGGAGTTGATTGCCAGTCTCCTCATGGGGATTAACTACCACCAGCTGCCCAACCACTCAACCAGGCCCAGCCAACTTGACACACAAACTGAACTACCACACATAAGAATAGAAATAGGACATCCACTCTTTCCTCCACCACTTGTCTTGTCAGTTTGTCATACCGTGGTGGCTTGCATGTTGCTGTGAGGCTAGAGGCTATCCCACCAGTATTTCAAATACCAGCAGGGTCACCCAGGGTGGACAGGTTTCAGGGGACCTTCTAGAATAAGACAGATTTGGAAGAAGGAAGACGTCATCCACTTCTCAAAGTATTGGCCAGTGAAAACCTTATGTATAGCAGTGACACACTGTCTGATATATTGATATATTACTGGAGAATTTTATGAATAGCCCTGAAACATTGTCTGATATTGTGCCAGAACATGAGTCCCTTAGGTCGGAAGGCACTCAGAATACGAATGGGGAAGAGCTGCTTCCTCAAAGTCTCAAACTCACTGCTGTCAAGTCGGATCCTACTCCTAGCAACCCTACCTGGGGTTTCCGAGGTGGTATTACTAAGGAAGTAGATTGCCCAAGCTTCCTTCTGAGGAGTGGCTGTTGGGTCTGAACCACCAGCCTTCTAAGCAGTCAAGTGCCTTAGGAGTTGACCTTAATGACTTTGATGGAGTAAAACTTTCAAGATCTCCATTTGCTGATGTGGCATGACTCAAAATGGAAAGAAATGGCTGCAAACATCCATTAATAATTGAAATATGGAATATATGAAGTATGAATCTAGGAAAATGGGGAGCTGTCAAAAACGAAATGGAACACATAAAGATCGATATCCTAGGCATTAGTGAAATGAAATAGACTGGTTTGGGGCATTATGAATCAGACAACCATATGATCTACTATACCGGCAATGAAAAACTGAAGAGGAATGGCATGGCATTCATCATCACAAAAAATGTTTCAAGATCTATCCTGAAGTACAACGCTGTCAGTGATAGGATAATATCCATATGCCTACAAGGAAGACCAATTAACACTACTGTTATTCAAATTTACAACACCAACCACCAAAGCCAAAGATGAGGAAATTGAAGATTTTTACCAAATTTTGAAATCTGAAATTAACCAAATGTGCAGTTGAGATATATTGATTATTACTGGTAATTGGAACGCTAAAGTTGTAAACAAAGAAGAATCACCAGTAGTTGGAAAATATGGTCTTGGTGACAGAAATGATGCCAGAGATCCCATGATAGAAGTTTGCAAGACCAATGACTTATTCATTGCAAATACCTTTTTTCGACGACATAAACAGCAGCCATACAAATGGACCTCACCAGATGGAGTACACAGCAATCAGATCAACTACATCTGTGGAAAGAAGCGATGGAGAAGCTCAGTATCTTCAGCCAAAACAAAGCCAGGAGGTGACTGTGCAACAGACCATCTGTTGCTCATATACATGTTCACATTGAAGTGGAGACAATTAAAACAAGTCTGTGTTAGATTGGGTTCTCTAGAGAAACACAAAAAAAACCGAGCAAGGTATATATATATATTTAGAGAGAGAGAGAGAGAGATTTATCTTAGGCAAATGGCTCACAAGCGTATAGAAGCTGACAAGTCCAAGCTGCAAAGTCCGTCTCTGTAGGAGGTGGGGCTTGCAGCCGCCTTTTTTTCCGCAAGCACAGCGGAGCTGAGAGATTCAAGCTGGCATGCAGTATATTGGTTGTTGTTT
>NW_006921594.1:5007057-5023449 GCF_000298275.1 Orycteropus afer afer
GAGGAGTGGCTGGTGGGTTTGAACCGCCAGCCGTCTGGTTAGCAGGCAAGTGTCTTAGCCACTATGCTATATATCCCTCCTGAATTTAGAGACTGTCTGAAGAACAGATTTGACACATTCGACACCAATGACCAAATACCAAAGAATTGTGGGATGACATAAAGAAACATCATACATGAAGAAAGCAAGTCATTAAAAAGACAGGAAAGGAAGAAAAGACCAAAATGGATGTCAGAAGAGACTCTGAAACTTGCCCTTGAGTGCAGAGTAGCTAAAGCAAATGGAAGAAATTACGAGATAAAAGAGCTGAACAGAAGATTTTAAAGAGCAGCTTGAGAAGACAAAGTCAGTTATTATAATGAAATGTGTAAAGATCTGGAGTTAGAAAACCAAAAGGAAAAACATGCTCAGCATTTCTCAAACAGAAAGAACTGAAGAAAAAATTAAAGCCTCAAGTTGGAATATTGAAAGTGTCTATGGACAAAATACTGAATGATGCAGGAAACATCAAAAGAAGGTGGATGGACTACACAGAGTCACTGTACCAAAAAGAATTGGTTGATGTTCTATCTCAGTAGGTAGCATATGATCAAGAACCAATGGTACTGAAGGAAGAAGTCCAAGCTGCACTGAAGGTACTGGCAAAAAACAAGACTCCAGGGAATTACAGAATAACCATTGAGATGTTTCAACAAATGATTGCTGCACTCACTGGAGGCACTTATTCGACTATGCCAAGAAATTTGGAAGACAGCTACCTGGCCACCTGATTGGAAGAGATCCATATTTGTACTCATTCCAAAGAAAGGTGATGCAATAGAATATGGAAATTATCAGACAATGTCATTAATATTACAAGCAAGTAAAATTTTACTGAAGGTAATTAAAAAATGGTTGCAGCAGTATATTGACAGAGAACTTCCAGAGATATAAGCTGGATTCAGAAGAGAACATGGAATGAGGGATATTATTGCTGATGTCAGATGGATCTTGGCTGAAAGCAAAGAATTCCAGAAAGATGTTTACTTATGATTTATTGACTACATAAACCCATTTGACTAATCATAACAAATTATAGATAACATTGAGAAGAATGGGAATTCTGGAATACTTAATTGTACTCATGAGGAACCTGTACATAGACCGGGAGACTGTCATTTGAACAGAACAAGGGGATACTGCATGGTTTAAAATCAAGAAGGGAGTATGTCAGGGTTATATCCTTTCACCACACTTATTCAATCTGCATGCTGAGCAAATAATCCGAGAAGCTGGACATTATGAAGAAGAACGTGGCATCAGGATTGGAGGAAGATCTGTTAACAACCTGTGATATGCAGATGACACAGCCTTGCTTGGTGAAAGTGAAGATGGCTTGAAGCACTTGCTGATGAAGATTAAAGACTACAATCTTCAGTATGGCTTACATATCAATATAAAGAAAACAAAAATCCTTGCAACTGGATCAATAAGCAGCATCATGATAAATGGAGAAAAAAATGAAGTTGTCAAAGATTTCATATTACTAGTTTCCACAATTAACACCAATAGAATCACCAATCAAAAATTCAGGTGTCATATTGCACTGGGCAAATCTGCTACAAAAGACCTCTTTAAAGTGCAGAAGAGCAAAGATATCTCATAGTTGGTGCACCCAACCCAAACCATGGTATTTTCAATTGCTTCTTATGAATGTGAAGGCTGGACAATAAATAAGGAAGACCAAAGAAGAGTTGATGCTTTTGAGATGTGGTGTTGGTGAAGAGTACTGAAAGAACCATGGACTGCCAGAAGAACTAACAAATCTGTCCTGGAAGAAGTGCAGCCGAATGTTCCTTGTAAGCAAGAATGGGCAGACTTCATCTCATCTGCTTTGGTCATGTCTTCAGAAGGAACCATTCCCTAGAGAAGGATCTCATGCTTAGTAAAGTGGAGGGTCAATGAAAAAGGAGAAGGCCCTCAACAAGACGGATTGACACAGTGGCTGCAATGATGGGCTTAGGTATGGAAAGGATTGTGAGGCTGGCACAAGACCAGGCAGTGTTTTGTTCTGTTGCACATAGGGTCACTATGAGAAGAAGCCAACTCGACAGCACATAACAACAACAACAACAACAACACTCGTTCCTATCTCAAAACTACCATGGTAGTCAAAACAGCTTGGTACCATACAATGACACACAGAGAACAACAGAATAAAATTGAAAATTGAGAACTTAAAAATAAATCTAGCCACCAATGGACAGCTGATCTTTGACAAACGGCTGAAACCAGATTCCATCAACATTCTTTAAGGACATAGAAATACCAATCACTAATTTATATGAAAAGGAAAGAGACCTCAGATAAGCAAAGCACTTCTGAAGACAAAGAACAAAGTAGATGCCTCACACTTCCCAATCTCAAAGCCTACTACACTGCCACTGTAGTCAAAACATCCCGGTACTAGTATAACAACAGACACATAGAGCAATGGAGTAAAATTGAGAATCCAGAAGTAGCTCCATCCACCTGTGGATGGCTGATCCTTGACAAAGCACTGAAATCCATTAAATGGGGAAGAGACAGTCTCTTTAACAAATGGTGCTGGCAAAACTGGATATTCATTTGCACAAAAACTAACTCAAGATGGATCAAAGACCTAAATGTAAAACCTAAAACAATAAAGATCATCAAAGACAAAACAGGGGGTAACTTAGCTTCGACTCATAGCGAACCTATGCACAACAGAACAAAACACTGCCTGGTCCTGCACCAGCCCCACAATCCTTAGAGGCCCCACAAACCTAGGACCCTAATATATGGCATAAATAATATACTATCAGATATAACTAAAAAGGCACAAGCAGCAGAAGGTTAACTAGACAACTAGGACTTCCTAAAAATTAAATACTTACATTAAAAGACTTCTCCAAAAGAATAAAAGAAGGATCTGTATTGTGGGGAAAAAATTTTGGCAATGACATATGTGACAAAGGACTCATCTCTAAAATTTATGGAAAACTTCAATACTTCAAGCAATCCAATTAAAAAATGAGCAGAAGATATGAACAGAGAACTTTCACCAAAGAAGATATACAGGTGGCCAATAAACACATGAAGAAATGTTCACAATCCTTAGCTATTAGAGAATTGCAAACAACAATGAGATGTCATCTCACTCCAGCAATAATAGCAAAGTTCAAAAAAACACAAAACAACAAATGCTGGTACAGGTGTAGAGAAGTTTCTCACACTGCTGGTGGCATTCAAATGGTACAATCACTGTGGAAAACAGTATAAACTCACTGCCATTGAGTTGATTCTAACTCATAGCAACCCCCACTGGGTTTCTGAGACTGTAAATCTTTATGGAAGTAGATAGCCCATCTCGCTTCCATGGAGCAGCTGGTACATTTGACCTGCTGACCTTCTGGTTAGCAGCCAAATGTCTTATCCACTATGCCACCAAAGCTCTCTGGAAAACAGTATAGCACTTCCTTAAAAAGTTGGAAATAGAAATACCTTATGATCCAGTAATTACACTACTAGGCATATCCTAGAGAAATAAGATCTATGACAGAAATAGATACATGCACACCCATGTTTCTTGAAGCATTATTCACAAAAAAAAAGAAAGAGAAAAAAACAACCTATATGCTCATCAACAGAAGAATGGATAAACAAACAATGTATATACACACAATGGAATACTACATGCACACATCAAAGAATAATGAAGAATCTGAAAAACGTCTCACAGAATGGATGAACCTGGAGGACATTATGCTGACTGAATAAGTCAATCACAAAAGGACAAATATTGTATAAAACCACTATTATAAAAAGGCAAGAAAAGGTTTACACACAGAAAGAAACATTCTTTGTTTGACTGCTAACCAGAAGCTTGGTAGTTCAAACCCACTAGCTGCTCATCAGAAGGAAGATGAGGCCATCTACTTCTATAAAGATTTACCACCTTGGAAACCCAGTGGGGGTGACTATGAGTTGGAATTGACTCTCCATCAGTTGGAATCAACTCGATAGCAGTGGATTTGGTTTGTTTTATTGTTTTAGGGATAGGAGGAGAAGGGAGAGTAAATCACTAACTAGGGAGTATACACATATTAACTTGGGTAAAGGGAAAGGCCCTGTACAACAAGGGGTGGGAGGAATAGTCTTACTAGCCTGCCATACCATTGTTTCCTTGCAATAAACTAAATGAGTTTATGCATGGAAAACCACAACATGACCAAGGGAAGGGAGGTGCCCAAGAATAAAAGACAATAAAGGTAAATACTACTACCTACACTGCCCTTCAGGAGATCTGGAGGTGCAGTGGCTAAGGCATTAGGATACTAACCAAAAGGTTGGTGGTTCAAATCCACCAGCTGCTCCTTGGGAGAAAGATGAGGCAGTCCAAAAAGATTTACAGCCTTGGAAACTCTATAGAGCAGTTTTACTCTGTGCTATAGGTTTGCTATGAGTCAGAATCAACTCAATGGCAGTTGGTTTTTGGTACACAGTCTTGTAATAATAGTAACAGCAAACAATATCTATAATCACAACTCATAGTGACACTATAGGATAGAGTAGAAATGTTCCATAGAGTTTCCAAAGTTGCAAATCTTTATGAAAGGAGACTGCCTCACCTTTCCCTTGCAAAGCAGCTGGTGGGTTTGAACCACCGACCTTCTGGTTAGCAGCCAAATGCTTTAACCACTGTGCTACCAGAGCTCCTTAAATAGTGTACACTTACAACTATATATAGGTTTGGCAGAAGATATTTCTACACATATATTTTTATGTGCTACAAATATATACAAAGGTATAGTAGAGCATTAAGGGGGCAAAGCTATAAAACTTCTTGGCCAAAACCAAACACTTTGAAGGAATGAGTCACTGATCTTGTGGAGATAGGATTACAGTCTTGGGGGACATCTAGGTTAACTGGCATAATATAGTCTACAAATGCAATGTTCTACATCCTCTTTTGGTGAGTAGCAACTGAGGTCTTACAAGCTGGTGAATGGCCATCTAAGATGCAACTATTGGTCTCTCCCTCTCAGGAGTAAAGAATAGTGAAGAAAATCAAAGACTCAAGCAAACAATTAGTGTAAAGGACTAACGGACCACACGAACCACAGCCTTCAGTGCCTGTGACCAGAAGAACCAAATGGTGCTACCACTACCGACTAATCTGATGGAGATCACAACAGAAGGTCCTGGACAGAGACGGGAAAAAAAATGTAGAACAAAATTCAAAATCATAAAAAAGGCCAGACGTACTGGTCTGATAGAGACTGGATCTCCCCTCCCCCAAGACTGTGGCCCTTAGATACCCTTCAAGCCTGAAACTGAAACCACTCCCAGGGATTCACTTGCAGCCAAACAATAGACAGGCCTATACAGTGAATAACAACGAACAATAACACCAAGGAGGAAAGTACTCCTCAGTACGATCAATCGTATGACACAAAAGGGCATCATTTGCCCAAAAGCAAAGTTCAGAAGTTAGAAAGGGGCAAGAGAGAAGGACCAATGAAAATGGGAACCCAGGAAGAAAGTTGGAAAAGTGCTGTTACATTGAGGGGATTGAAACCAATGTCACAAAGCAAAATGTGTATAAACTGTTGAATGGAAAACTAATGTGCTCTGTAAAGTTTCACCCACTCTACAATAAAAAGTTCAAATAAATACATATGTCACTAAACAATTTCCATACTTTTTAATTAATTAACTTGGCCTTGAAACACGTAGTAAACAAAAATATAAATACGTCATATAACAATTCCCTAATTGGCAATAAAATATAATATAAATTAACAAAACAAATATGTCACACAACTATTCTTTCTCTGGCAATAAAACATACCAATTATAGTTGAACATGACAGCCCATAGAATTATCATTTTTCAGAGAAGACAGAAGCAAAAGTCCCCTCTTACTCTCCATCTGAAGAATGAGAAGCCTGCTGAGACACAATGGACCTCAAACCCTAGCTATGAGGGACCTCCTCCAAGTTCAAAGCGTGGTCAAGTATCCTCCCTAAGATTTTCCATGAAAGGTAAAAGCCTGAAGTCTAAAGATTTGGACTTTAGCACTTAAACTAACATTGCAATTGTTAATTCTGATTCTCCAATGCTAAACGAATGTCTTGAGGTCTGAGTAGCCTGCCATACCATTGTTTCCTTGAAATAAACTAAATGAGTTTATGCATGGCAAACCACAGCATTTCTTTATTTATTCTTAAGCTAAAATCCTCCAGGACATTATCTTCTCAGTAATTACTTTAAAATGGTCCAGTGTTGATAGAGTGATATGTGAGTGCTCAGTTTAATCTCACATTCTGTTTATACATGGGGTCGCCAGGAGTCAGAGCTCACTCAATACGAGCAGCTAGCAACAACAACAAGTGCCAGGTAATTACCATTTGAAGTATCCCAACCAGGAACACATGCTTCATGGGCATTTAGTAAGCTTTGAATAGCTAAAACCACAAACTTAAAAACAATCCAGAGGCTGCTACACTAGAATTTCAAGTACATTTATCTCAGATCAACACTAGAGGCTTTTTGATGTTGAAGCATTTTCCTCTGGTGAAAAGAATGGTATTCAAGATATATGCATTGGCTAGAAATATTGTCTAAGTTTTTCCACATTTGAATGAATAGGCTATATGTAACAGGAGCTCTGGTAGCATTGTGCCTAAGGCACTTGACTGCTAACCAGAAGGCTGGTGGTTCAAACCCACCAGCCACTCCTTGGAAGGAAGGTTGGGCAATCCTACTTCCATAGTGATACCGCCTCAGAAACCCAAGGAAGGGTCACTATGAGTTGGGGCTGACTTGATGGCATATAACAACAACAACAACAGCTAGGTAACAAATCTTTTTTAGAAGACATATATATTCTTCAGAACTGAAGATGGTGAGACTTCAACTCATTCACTTTGGACACACTATCAACAAAGACCAATTGCTATAAAAAGACATCATGTTTAGTAAAATAGTGGCTTAGCAAAAACAAAGGAAACCTCAATAAGATGAATTGACCCCCTAGTCACCAAAACGGGCTCAAACATACCAATGGTGCAGATGGCACAGGACCAGGCAATGTTTCATTCTGTTATACACAGCGGCTTTGAGCTAACTAGATGGCAACTAACAACAACAATAGCTGTTGTTGTTGTTGTTGTTATGTGCCGTCGAGTCGGCCCCGACTCATAGCGACCCCTCCTTGGGTTTTCGAGGCAGTATCACTACGGAAGTAGGATTGCCCAACCTTCCTTCCGAGGAGTGGCTGGTGGGTTTGAACCGCCAGCCGTCTGGTTAGCAGGCAAGTGACTTAGCCACTATGCTACCAGAGCTCCTTACACCCTTTAGAAGGAGCTCTGGTAGCGTAGTGCCTACGGCAATTGACTGCTAACCAGAAGGCTGGCGGTTCAAACCCACCAGCCCCACCAGCCACTCCTTGGAAGGAAGATGGGGCAATCTACTTCTGTAGTGATACTGCCTTGGAAACCCAAGGAGGGGTCACTATGAGTTGGGTCCGACTCGACGGCACATAACGACAACAACACATTCTTTAAAATAACAAAGGTTCAGGATAATAGATCCCAAGGTGGTGCAAACAGTTTATGTGCAACTCCTAACCTAAAGGGTGGTGGTTCAAATACACACAGCATTACACTGGAGGAAAAACCCTGGAGATCTTCCATTATGATTAAAGGGCTCTGGTGCTGCAGCACCTAAGGAAGTTGACTGCTAACCAGAAAGCTGGTGGTTCAAAAGACCTCTTTAAAGAGCTGAAGAGCAAAGATCTCTCTTTGAAGACTAAGCTGCGCCTAACCCAAGCAATGGTGTTTTCAATTGCTTCATATGCACATGAAAGCTGGACAATGAATAAGGAAGACCAAAGAGGAGTTGATGCTTCCGAGTTGTGTTGGCAAAGAATACTCAAAGTTTCATGGACTTTCTGAAGAACTAACAAATCTGTCCTGGAAGAAGTGCAGACTGAATGCTCCTTAGAAGCAAGAATGGGCAGACTCTGTCTGACCTACTTTGGTCATGTTGTCAGAAGCGACCATTCCCTGGAGAAGAATATCATGTTTGGTAAAGTGGAGAGTCAGTGAAATAGGGGAAGGCCCTCAACAAGATGGATCGACACAGTGGCTGCAATGACGGGCTCAGGTTGTGAGGCTGGCGCAGTACTGGCAGTGTTTCTTTCTGTTGTCGCTATGTGTACATAGGGTCGCTATGAGCCAGAGCCGATTTGTGGGCACCTAACAACAGTAACAGTAGCCCTCATCTAACTGAATTAGAAGGAAGGTTGGGCAATCCTACTTCCGTAGTGATACTGCCTCGGAAACCCAAGGAGGGGTCGCTATGAGTCGGGTTTGACTCGAAGGCACATAACAACAACAACAACAACTGTCTAACAAAAACCTCATTATTGTGAATGACCAAATTGTTTTTGTCAATTTGCCATGGATTTATAATGGGAGTGGTGGAGGTGAGAGTAGCAAGAAGATAGCTTCAGGGAACAATGTCAGTGTGATATCCTCACTCCCAATTAGCATACCTAGTCTCCAGAAATATATGCATAGAACTCAAAATGTAAAACTTAATCCTGGCATTGACATGGACCTTTACATTTACTTATTAAGCTTATAAACTTGTCTGTTATTCTCTTTCCTGTGTCATCTGAGATCTCTATTACATTCCCAATTCTCCACTCCAATGAGCCTTTTGCCAGACATGTTATCAACTTTTCTCTGGAGGTATGCAAACTATTCTGCTGGTTTCTGAATTTGCAATACCCAAGGGCTTATTTGGGGTTTTTGATCTTTCTGCTTAAAAGCCCTGACATACTCTGCTGACTGCATAAAATCTTGAATTAGCAGGCAAAATAGAGTCCTTAATTTCTCTCTTCATTCCATGTGTCTACATTTAGCATTGTCAGGTTATCTATATTACCTGAAAGAACAGTCCCACATTTGGACAAAGTCAATTTTCTAGTTAACTTTACTTTTCTGACATATGTCACTTTTTAATTCTTTGTACAAAATGTAAACAATCCAATTCCTTTTTATCATTTTTGTCATTGGTGAAACAACTCTTGGCATTTCTTCCCATTTAGATCTGTTTAAAATATGTTTATTCTGAAAACTGCATACCTTGACTTTGCAAATCTAAATTTTCCGTGTATTTGATGAATGGTTTCAATCTTCATATCCCTGTGCTATTATAAATTTCAGTTACATTCAAAGTTGCCCAGTCTCATGTGATCCTTCCCTAGTTCACTTAACAAAGTCCTAACTCAAGGTGTTAATCTCATATTCTTTACTTTTCAAACAAAATGCCTTCTTCTACATATTAAATTAACTCTTCAGGTGACAAAAATGATTTGAGACTATTTAAAATTCTTTTCATCTAGAAATAGTCCACTCTGTCTTCCCATGAATTGTGCACTGTGCCCTCAGATCACCTGTTACCTGTGAGGCCTAACAGTTACTATAAACACAAAATCTACTAAAGATCGCAGAGACCTTTTGCTTCAATGGCCTTATTTTATAGGTAAACTATGTTTTCCCAAGAGGTTTAGCAAGTTGCTCAGCTATCCAGCAAGTCAGTGACAAAATTAAAACCAGAACCCAAATTTCCTGATTCCCATAGGCCATTTCCCCCACAGACACCAGACAACGTCCTTGTTCAGTTATCTGACTCATTAAGAGTTTTTTTTCCTGGAGGTCTGGAAAAGCTTACATTTCAACAATGGAGAGTATGGTGAAATTGAAATAAAATATATGTGGAAATTTCAAACTCCATTGCTTAGATCTAGATACATACCCTAAGGATTACCAACATTAGTTCTTTGCCACTTTTTAACAATAATCCTATCGTTTCAATGTTCTTTCTCCTTCATACTCCCAGATTTTAGAAATGGGGAGTGATTTTACTCCTTTTTGATCTCTTTGAGGTCATCATAAAAAATTAAGAGTCCTTAAGATCTTGCTCTGATTGAGCCATTTTTGAAGTTACCTTTTCATTTTCTTTTTTTGTGTAATAATTTTGCTTCTAGCCCCGGGATCATCTGTTTCCTTCCCTGTCCTTTCTTGAACTGACAAAAGAGTAGCACACAGGCCCATCAATCTGTGAGACTATAAACTGGTTCCTTCCAAACTGAAGCCAAGATATTTTTTTCAACCATACACATTTAATGTTCTTAGTAACTGGCAATTCATTCCAAATGAATGAATAACACCATAGCATTGGAAATATAATAATATATGACATGCTACCCAGAAAAAGCAAGGGTTTTACATCTACCAAATTTATGTATAAAATACAAAATATTTTAGAGCCATTCAAGGTGAGGTTTTAAAAGGGGGGATAAATTAGCTTAGGTAAGATACATAATATCTTGGAAATGCCTAGAGATCACTCAATATGACTAATTAAATTTTTAAAGATTTGGCTTTGTCTTTTCTTGTTTCCTCTGACCATATGGCTTTCACTGTGCCTTTTATTATCTCACTCTAAATATCTAAAGGCTGGTGGTTCAAACCCACCAGACACTCCTCGGAAGGAAGGTTGGGCAATCCTACTTCCGTAGTGATACTGCCTCGAAAACCCAAGGAGGGGTCGCTATGAGTCGGGGCCGACTCGACGGCAAACAACAACAACAACAACAACAATCTGCATTGTCAAAGCAATCCTATTTCTCATTTGGTATAGTTTTTGTTATTTAAGTGCCAGAAATAAACATTTTATACAGAAAACTCTATCTATATTTCCACCTTGATAGGACATGATAAGCTTGGAAAAATGGTTATCAAAGAAGAGTATTTATCACTGAATTCAGGTGTACAGAAATGAGAGATAGTGCCAATTTTAAAATACTTTAATTTTTTGCTTCTTTGAGGCATTATCTCTGTGATCAGCTTCTCTGGCCCTACTTCCCTTGTGCATAAAATAGAGATGTTAGAATGCATAATCTGAGATCTAATTAAGGAAATTTAAGCAGCTACTTGAATGTCTACACCATAACTTAGTATAGCAATATTATCATATAATAATATTGCCTAGCAATTTGTTAGCCAACAAATACATCTCCCCTTCCATGCCACATGCCTAAACTCAGGTTGGAATAAACATTCTAATTATGGAATTTTCCCATTATGGTGGCAAGTCTACAGAAAAGCGAGGCTATGCTCTTTTTAATTATAAAATCACAATGCATGTGATATGATAGACATTGTGATAAGCCTAATCACCTTACGGTAGAATATTTAACATTTGAAAGATGAAATAAGGTCAGCATTCTGTGAACTTGCAATCATTTACTACATTTAAATGCCCTTTATTTATTTCCCTTAGATTTTTAACGCTGTGGCTCAAGTCGGGTAAAAACTGACGTTGAATCAACATTATGCTACACCATATAATGGAATATGAGTAAGTAAAACAGACTACACTGCTATTATAAAATGTTACCAACTCAATTACATTGCTGGGTTATAAATTCTTGTGATAAAACGTTCCTTTTCCTTAGCAACACTAGCAGTCTAATCATAGGAACTGAACTAGAAACTAAACATGTCCCCTGTTGATAAGAGTAAACACAAAGAATGATGGGAAAAGATTTCATTTGCCTAATGTTTGGATTTCAATGATGCCTACCTCTGAAGCAAATCTTGAGTGGCAATTGGATATTATCTGAAGCCAAAGTAAGTTTTATGCCACATTCTGATACACAGTGACTGCGAGGTTGCACTTCACTGTCAGGTTTTCCATTTTTCTAGAGAATTTCAGAATCACTCAATAAATCTAAAGAATCAGGCCCTTCCTTAGAGTTGATTGTAAAGCAATTTATCTTCTTATTTACGAATACAAATTTTAAAATAAAAACGGGTAAAGAAAGAAAATTTGAGGAAAAAAATAATCTTATCTGGTCAAAGAGCTCAAAATAGCTATAGGTTATAAGTTCTAGTAATTCACATCATGTATTAAATAATCAAAAAGATGTAAAACGTAGTTTCTATTGGAAATATCCCAAAATATTGGTTTCCCTACTTCAGTCAAGTTAGCCCTACTTCAGTCAAGTTAGCAATATTTTGGTATAAGATGTTTAGTAATTGTGATGATCACAGGGAGTTCATTCTTAATTAGCAAGAACATCTCAGTATTCTAATATTAAGACTGTATCCTCTACTCCCAGGGTAGGGGGTTGGTATGAATGCAGGAACATTATAATAGAATCCAGTCAGTAAATTCATGTTGAAATAAGAATTTGGCTACTTTCTTTACTAAACAATCTCAGGCCCCTCTGCTGGGAATCTATCTTCCACAAATCTTGGCATGTCCTAAAGAGGGATTATAAGAAGGCATCTATATGGAAATTGCTCCTTGTAATAATGACAACAGTACTGGAGTAGCAGAGTAGCTAGTATCAGACTAAACCTCTTATGGAAAGCAATTACAAGCTCTGGGGAAAAAAAATACAAGCACACACACACTCTAACTATTTAAAGGCACCATAGAGTGATCAAAACCAGACAGGAACTGGAAGGGAATTTCACCCTTGAAAGAAGGAAGCTGCACTCAATTAGATCCACATTTATATATCTTTTACCCTGAAGGGATATAATAATTAGAACATAAGTAGAAAGCCACAGGCTTATAGTCTTGAGTTATCAGAGGACAGAATTTGATGCTATCAAAGTAACTGAAAATTTAGGGGGAAGATCAGAAAGGAGAAGGTCATTGAGGAACAAGCCTATGAATCTTGATAAAAATGACCTTCAAGCCCTAGGGTGCCCCCAAAACTACACATGTGCAGGGCAGACTCCAAGTTGCCTAGGTAAAAGCAACAACTGGAAGATTAGAAAGACTGAGTGCAAAATTCAGATGTTAACTTTCTCTGGGAAAACAGAGTTTGGAATTTGAGTCCATTCAAAGCTTTCCACTGACTTCAGAGCAATGATGATTTAGGATTAAAAGACTACTTTCCAGGAATAAATTATTTAACCCAGGACTAAAGGCAAAACCAAACCATAAGACTGTGGGAAAAATCCTCCATAAAAAAGTATAAAAATCAAGCCACCACAAGTTCAAAGTGGTCAGCCAATAAGTTAACTGCATGGTAGTATAAAAATCACACACCTTAAGGAAATATTAAAAAAGCCAGTCTCTAGAGTGCATCATCCATGCTACCCAGTGTACAATCAGAAGTACTAGATATGCCAAGACACAAGAAAGTATAGCTCCTAGTTAACATAAAAAGGAGTCAATAGAAATAGATTTCAAGTTGACATTGATTTTAAAGTTAGCAGACAAGAACATAAAAACATTATTATAAAGAAGTTCATGACATAAAGAAAAGATGGTCAAAATGATTCACCAGATGCGCAAATGTCAGCAAATAGAAAAAAGTGTATGAAAGGATCAGCTGAACATTTTACGACTGAAAAGTACAATGACCACAGGAAAAAAAGTGTTCAACTTTATTAGCCATCAGGGAAATGTCAATTAAAAACACAAGGAAATGACTGCTGAAATTCACTTGACGACAATGGGTTGAGAATAGCTAAAATGAAAAAGATGACAACACCAAATGTTGGCAAAAATGAAGAGCAATAAGGAGTGTGAAATGATATGGTAGTTTCTTATAAAGTAAAACATACACCTATCTTGTGACTTAGTATTTCCATCCTAGCAAAAGGAAAACACATGCCCACACAAATGTTAGCAACAGAAACAACCCAAGTGTCCAATAACAGGTGACTAGAGAAAATAATTGTGATACATTTATACAAAGAAATACTACTCAGCAATAGAAGACAAAAGCATTATTATGCAACAGCATTCATGAATATAAAAGACAGTACAGTGTTTGAAAGAAATCCTGACACAAAAGAGTACAAATTATGCAAGTCCTTTTATAAGAAGATCAGTAACAGCCAAAACTTACCAACAGTGATACAGTCAGAACATCAGTTGTACACTGAGTGTAAGGGTAACTTCTTGGGGTGATGGGAATGCTCCACACCTTATTTGAACTGATGCTTACATGGTTGTATTCAGCCACTGAAACTCATCAAGTTGTATGTGTATTTACCTTAATAATGATAATAATAAAAGTCACAAAGTATCTGTATACTACTACGTTCACATATAAAATTTGAATTTCTGAACATCATTAGAAAATATGTTTCTACTGCAAATACTTATTCTCCATGAAAATCATTGCTGTATATAGCTCTCTATGCAATCAAATATAAATGCTAAATATACAAAGCAACGAGAATACAAACTATTTAAAGGAACAAGAAATTTCCCAGTGTTCACTTGGGAAAGGAAAACTACAAAGATATTTTCTTTTCCTTGTTAAAATTGTTTTCACCTTCAGGATTCAAATTTACATTCTAAGTTGGAGATAATTCAAATTGGCCCATTCTTTTGAAATGGTTTCTGTGTCTAGCTAAGCAGAGTAATGTATTATAGCATAACATTTTATATTGCCTATCTATTTTATCCTAAAAGCTTGTAAGTTAAAAGCAAATAGTGACACATCTAAAAGCTAACTTGTGTACACTCTGCTAGAAAAAAATTGTAACAGAGGTGCATGGTTTAAAAAATAAACAAAACAGTAAGGAGTGTGTCATTCTAAAGCAATGACTCTCAATCCTAGCTGTGTGTTGCAACCACCTGGCAGATTTTTAAATACTACAACCACCAACCTTCTGGTTAGCAGTCATACGCCTTAGGCACCATGCCACTAGAGCTCCTTATTTGAGGTGATAGTCATACTAAATAAGCTTCATAAGGGCAGGGAGTTTTTTCTGTTCTACTTACCATTTTATTCCCAGAGTTTAGAAGAGTGATCTCTAGAACTTAGAACAGTGCCTAGTACATAGTAGGTCTTTCAATGAATAGTTGATGAATGAATGAAGGGAGAGACCAGTTATTATAAGTCAAGGAACCATTTTAGCCTTGTACATGATGGCATAATTCCTCTAGACGAAACAGAACACAGGAGTGTCAAGCAATTATTTTGCAAAAATATTTGATGATTTGCATTCAGTTTAGCTGAAAAATGCTTAGCTTTTGTCGAGTACTTCCTGTGGAGTGTTCACTTGCTCAGAGTGAAGCATACACATGTCAGTAAGATGCAGTCTTATATTTATGAGGTTCCTAGTCCATTAGGGATCCATAGTGACCAAAAAATCAAGCATATAAACATTTACTGGTTTATTTTTTTTATTTCAACACTTGAAAAATGGTGTGGTGGGGGTGTCTGACCTCTGCTAACTTCACAAGAAAGAAGAAGAATAAAGATCAATGGCCCAAGGCTGATTCTTATGAGGCAAAAGTCAGACATGCCTCCACCCTCCAACCTTTTTACCCAGTCTGACACCAATCATCCCACCCATGGCACTCCACTTCTCTGCTGGCTTCAATAATTCATTGCAATGGCCACACAGAACTCCAAGACAATACTCATGATTACGAAGTTTATTGGAGATGTAACATGTTCAGAAATGACTCAGTATACAGTTTTTTTTGTTGTTGTCGTTGTTAGGACAGCTTCTCAGCTATGCCCTCAGGCAGGCCTCTCTTTAACTCTCAGCCTCCCTCTCAGTCTTTGGCCTTTCAGCTGGTGACTTTGGCCCCATGACACTCAGCCCACAGGCCCCTCAGTCTCTGACCTGCTTAGGCAAGTGTTACAAAGCTCTTTAGCTCTACCAGTGAGTGTTCAGAGCCACTCTACTTGACCAGCAAGCCTCCTCCCCAAAGGTACTCAGGTTTCTTGTTCTGTGCGCCAGGAAACTCACTGCACTGTCTCCTGCTGGTCTCCTGGTTGTGCAGCCTCTGCTACCACCATTTGCCTGCCAGTGCTTCTCACTGTCTTGCTGTCTCCCACTATCTCTGGTGTTAGAGCTCTCTCTCCTTCTGTCTCTTTGGTCTACAAGGTTCTCAGTGCAGGAATCCCAGGTCCAAAGATATACTTCAATCCTGGCCCTTCCTGATGGTAGTGAGGTCTCTTTTCCACTTTTGGGATAGCTCATTTTAAGCCTAGAGGGATGAAAAAACTGACAAATCCTCTACCTAGGGTTCAATATACTTTGTTTGCATGGCCCCATCCTTCCAGGGTGCCATGCAATTTAGTTACATTATTAGCAAGCTATCCAATTCCCTTGGTGGGTGACAAGCACTCCATTTGCATAGTTTCACCAACTCATGTGCTGGGATTTACAGAGACTATGTCTAGAAAGGCCATATTAAACAATTCATTGTACTACACATTTACATACTAAATGTTGTTGTTGTTGTTGTTAAGTGCCGTCGAGTCGTTTCCGACTCATAGCGACCCCATGCACAGCAGAACGAAACACTGCCCGATCCCGC
>NW_006921594.1:5026829-5029793 GCF_000298275.1 Orycteropus afer afer
ATAATGTTATGTTGGTGAATAATGGTCAGGTACAGGGTACAATTCTATACTGGATAGTAAGGAAATACCTCTCTAAGGAACAAATATTTCAGTTAAGATTTTAATGATGAGAAGCCAGGGTTTCAAAGTGCTAATGCCAAACCATTAATGCCAAAGTTGAAGAAATTGAAGATTTTTTTTACCAATTCTGCAGTCTGAAATTCATCAAACTTGAAATCAATATGCATTGATAACTACTGGTGATGAGAATGTGAAAGTTGAAAGAAAAAGAAGGATTTGTAGTTGAAAAATATGGCTTTGGTGATAGAAATGATGCTGAAGATGACATGATAGAATTTTACAAGGCCAACAATTTATTCATTGAAAATTTTTTTTTTTTTTTCTCCACAATATAAACAGAGACTACATACGTGGACCTTGCCAGATGAAATGCACAGGAATCAAATCAAATACATCTGGGAAAGAGATGAAGGAGAAGCTCAATATCATTAGTCAAAATGAGGCCAGGGACCAATTATGGAACAGACCATCCACTGCTTACATACAAGTTAAAGTTGAAGCTAAAGAAAAGTAAAACAAGTCCATGAGAGCCAAAGTACAATCTTGAGCATGTTGTTGTTGTTATGTGCCATCAAGTTGGACCCGACTCACAGCCACCCCTCCTTGGGTTTCCAAGGAAGTATCACTATGGAAGTAGATTGCCCCATCTTCCTTCTGAGGAGTGGCTGGTGGGTTTGAACCGCCAGCCTTCTGGTTAGCAGTCAATTGCCTTAGGCACTACGCTACCAAAGCTCCCATCTTGAGCATATCCCACCTGAAATAACAGACCATCTCAAGAATATATTTGATGCATTTAACACTAATGGCCAAAGACCATATGACCTGTGGGATGACATACATACATACATCAAAGACATCATACATGAAGAAAGCAAAAGGTCAGTAAAAAGATAGGAAAAAAATTTTAAAAAGACCAAAATAGATGTCATAAAAAACTTCAAAATTTTTCTTGAACATAAAGTAGCTAAAGTGAAGGGAAGAAAGACGAGATGAAAGAGCTGAACCAAAGATTTCGAAGGGTGACTCAAGAAGACAAAGTATTGTAATGAAATGTGCAAAGACCTGCAGTTAGAAAACCAAAAGGGAAGAGGATGCTCTGCATTTCTCAAGCTGAAAGAACAGGAAAAAATTAATAAAAATTCAAGCCTCAGCCTGCAATATTGAAGGATTCTCTGGTCAAAAAATTGAATGATTCAGGAAGCATCTGTGGTGGTTAAGTTTTTGTGTCAACTTAGTGAGGCCTGGTTGAGTGGCTGGGCAGCTGGATGTAGTATTCCCCATGATGAGACTGGTAATCAACTCCATGGTGGGATCTACCACAAGCAGCTGATTAGCTGCCATTGGGTATGTGGTCTGCTTCCCATATATAAGAAACAGCTTTGGGAATGGTCTTTAGCTTATGGCACACTTGAACCCTGCATGTAGCTGAGTTGTTGTTCAGCAGCGTGCCATGCTCTGCTGACCTTGGGACTTTGAATGGACTTGAATTAATGGCCTGCCATGTGGTTTGGCAAAATTGGGACTGTGCCATTTTATTTGTTGACCTTGGGCTTGTTAGCCTCAGCAGCCAGTATTGAAGAGATTCCTCTAGCTTCAGTGGGCTGGGACCAAGAGACAGAGCTGAAGCCCAAAGTCAGGGGCTTTGGCCCAGTGCCTAGAGCCTGGCACTTTGAACTTGAACTTAAGACCTCCAAATTGTAAGAATAAACTCCTGTTTGTTCAAGCCATCCCACTTGTGGTATTTCTCTTAGAGCAGTACTAAGTAACCAGAACACATCAAAAGAAGATAGAAGGAATACAGTCACTGTACCAAAAAATATTGGTTGATATTCAAACATTTCAGGAGATAGCATAAATCAAGATCTGACAGTATTAAAGGAAGAAGTTCAAACTGCACTGAACGCATTGATGAAAAACAAGGCTCCAGGTATTGATGAAATACATCCTGCAATGTTTCAACAAACAGGTGAAGTGCTGGCAAATTGACCGGAAGAGGTCCATATTTGTGCCCATTCCAAAGAAAGGTGATGTAACAGGATGCACTAATTATCAGACAATATAATTAATATCACATGCAAGTAAAATTTTATTAAAGATAACTCAAAATTGCTTACAGCAGTATACTGACAGGCAACTTCCAAAAATTCAAGCCAGATTCAGTAGAGGACATGAAACAAGGGATATCATTCCTGATGTGATGGTTCTTGCCTGAAGCAGAAAATACCAGAAAGATGTTCTGTGTTGTATTGACTACACAAAGGCATTTGACTGTGTGGATCATAACAGATTATGGATAAAATTGCAAAGATGGATGTGGTAGTTAAGATTATGTGTCAACTTGGCTGGACCTACTTTTGAGTGGCTGGGCAGCTGGATGTAGTTATTCCCCATGGTGAGACTGGTGGGTAATTAATTCCATAGTGGAATCTACTGGAGCAGCTGAGTTGCTGCTTTAGGAATAGGCTGCTTCCACTATATAAGAAACAACTTTGAGGAAGGGCTCCAGTTTTTTGGCATGCTTGGACCCTGCATGTAGCTGAGTCTTCATTTAGCAGTCTGCCATGTTGCCATGTTGCAGGAGAGCATGAGAAAGGCAATTTAAAGCCAGGAACCTGGACAGAAGAGCAGTCAGCCACAGGGATCCAGGTGAGAGGAGGGAACTCAGGCATACCTAAAGCAGCAGGGCGGGAGAGCAGAAGAAAGGGGATAAAAAGCCAGGAACCCAGACAGAGGAACAGTCAGCCACAGTGATCCAGGTAAGGAGAGGGAACACAGGCATGCCCAAAGCAGCAGGGAGGGAGAGCGGGAGAAAGGGGATTAAAAGCCAGGAACCCAGACAGAGGAGCAGTCAGCTGCAGGGATCCAGGTGAGGAGAGGGAACTCAGGCATGCCCAAAGCAGCAGG
>NW_006921594.1:5056980-5090301 GCF_000298275.1 Orycteropus afer afer
GCAGGCCCCTAGGGAAACTCCCCTTGGGCAGACTGGCCACTCAGAACTCAGTCATCTGATCCCATCATGGGAACAACCACACAGAACTGGGGTCCAGTCAAGTTGACACACAGCTCCAACTATCACAACACCCATGGAAGCAGCCATCAAGAAATCAGATGTCATATCGCACTGGGCAAATCTGCTGCAAAAGACCTCTTTAAAATGCTGAAGAGCAAAGATGTCTCTTTGAAGTCTAAGGTGTGCCTAACCCAAGCCATGGTGTTTTCAATTGCCTCATATGCATGTGAAAGCTGGACAATAAATAAGGATGACCAAAGAAGAGTTGATACTTTTGAGTTGTGGTGTTGGTAAAGAATATTCAAAGTACCATGGACTGCCAGAAGAATTAACAAATTTGTCCTGGAAGAAGTGCAGCCAGAATGCTCCTTGTAAGCAAGAATGGCCAGACTTCTTCTCACCTACTTTGGTCATGTTTCAGAAGGGACCATTCCTTGGAGAAGGATATCATGCTGGGTAAAATGGAGGGTTGGCAAAAAAACGGGAAGACACTCAATGAGATGGATTGACATAGTGGCTGCAATGATGAGCTCAGGTATAGCAAAAATTGGGAGGATGGCACACCACAGGGCAAGTGTTTTGTTCTGTTGTACATAGGGTCACTATGAGTCAGAGCTCACTTAATGACACCTAATAATATGATAGCAAGGAATGAATGGGAAGTAAAGCAGTTGAGGAAGCAGGAGTAGACAACTCTTTGAAGTTTATCTTTGAAGGGAAGCAGAAACATGGAATGAGAACTGCAGGAAATTTTTGGATCAAGAATAGATGTGGTTAGGTGCTGCTGAGTTGGTTCTGTTTCAAAACTACCTGATGTGCAACAGAACAAAACACTGCCCGGTACTGCACTGTCCTCACAATTGTTGCTATGTTTTAACCCATTTCGTTGCCATTGTTTCAATCAAACTCGTGGAAGGTCTCCCTCTTTTTAGCTGGCCCTCCTTTATTTTACCAAACATGATTTCTCCAGCAATTGTCTTTCCTTATGATATGGCCAAACTAAGTGAGACAAAATCTCACCATCTTTGCTTCTAAGCATCTAGCTATACTTGCTCCAAGAGCAATTTGTTTGTTCTTCTGGCAGTCCCCATTATATGCATCTCCTTGGCCAAAGTCACAATTTGAATGTGTCAATATTTCTTCAGTCTTTCTTTTTCACTGTCCAGTTTCACATGTATGTAAGATGACTTGAAAATACCATGGCTTGGTTTAGGCACTCCATAGTCCTCGGTAGCATAGTGGCTAAGGCACTTGACTGCTAACCAGAAGGCTGTCAGTTCAAACCCACCAGCCACTCCTCGGAAGGAAGGTTGGGCATTCCTACTTCTGTAGTGATACTGCCTCGGAAACCCAATGAGGGGTCGCTATGAGTCAGGGCCGACTTGATGGCAAACAACAACAACAACAATAGTCCTCAAAGCAACATCTTTGCTTTTTAATACTTTGAAGAATTCCTTTCCAGCAAATTTGCCAAATGCAATATAATCATTTGCTTTCTTGACTGCTGCTTCTATGGGCATTTATATTGATCCAAGAGGAATGAAAGTCTTGGTGACTTCAATTCTTCACTTTTTATCATGATATTATAAGGATTTTCATAATGTTCAGATGTGATCCACACTTTTACCTTCATCAGTAAGTATTTAAAATTGTCTTCATTTTTGGGAAGCAAGGTAGTGTCATTTGCATATTTCAGGCTGTTAATGAGTCTTCCTCCAATTCTGATGTTAATGTTACATTCTTCCTTATATACCCAGCTTCTAGGATTATTTGTTCAGCATGTAGATTGAATAAGTAAGGTGAAATAATACAACCCTGACACACATTTTTTCCATTTTAAACCACACAGTATTCTCTTGTTCTGTTTGGACTGCCTCTTGATCCACAAAACGAGATACTGGAGCATATTTGCACACTGATGAGGTTACTCTAGTACAGACAAACAGACTGTGGTTCAGGAGAAGGGAAAGAAAGAAAGACAAAGGATCATGGTAATTGAGGATATTCTCAAGAGAATTATGGCTGAGGAAGCCTAAACTAGAGAAGGAGGAGAGCAACATAGAGACAGGACAGTGTAATAAAAGCTAAACAAATCTATAAATAAAGAAAGCTAGAAAAAACCATGAATTCTTGAACTTCTGAGGAGGAAGCATACTTGGAAAAGGAACAGGGCGTTTCCATGGAGACATGAAAGTACACTACACTGTATGGTTGAGGGAATGGTATATTCTCTTTTAAGGATACGATGGAGAGTAGAGGCAATGAGAAAGAGAGGAAACTTGAAGCTTCAAAGCTGTGTTAATGCTAGTTTCTGAAGGATACTGTATGTCTTACTAAGGAATTTGAACTTAATTTGTGGGCAACAATAATAATTAAGACTCTTTTGACTTCCAAATGACAGAAATCTGCTTGGATGTACTTAACAACAAAACAAATAAATAGAAAAGAGGAGGGGTAGATTTAATATAAGGACAAAGGTGTCTTACAGAACCCAAGAGCCAGAATGCAGTGGCAGCCTGGGAAAGAGCTAGAAAAGTGTTAGTACTTTGTCTTTCATCTCCACTCTTTCAGAGTCTATGTCCATCTTCTCCATCGCATATATTACAATACGGTGAGCTCACAGTTCATAAGTTTTTTCTTTTTTTTTTTTACATTGCCAACCACCTGCAAGAACTAGCTTGCTCTTTTTCAATTCAAATTCCAAATAACCAAGAGGGAGAGTGATTGACTGAGTTCAGATAACTATTCTTGTTTTGGTCAACTATAGCTGAAGGGTAGTAAGTCATTTTTGGGGAAAAAATGGCTTCTGGAGACCCTTTTCTGTGGATGAGCACCTGGGCTTAAAGAATACTGTTGGATGCTAGGAAGGAATCTCTCAAACTGTGAAGACACAGAAATGCTTTTTAAAGCATAGAAGTAACATGATCAAATCCAGGGGCAGATTACCCAATAAGCAAGGTAAGTACGGACACACTTGTGCCTACTTACTAATATGTAGTGAACAGTTTCACTTTTTTTCTTTACACAGATGTATAAAAATAGTGAAGATTGAAGAAGAATTGATGTATTTGAATTATGTTGTTGGCAAAGAATAGTGAATACACCATGTACTGCCATAAGAATGAACAAATCCCTCTTGTATGAAGTACAGCCAGGATGGTCCTTAAAGGCAAGGATGGCAAGACTTTGTCTCATGTACTTTGGACATGTTATCAGGAGGAACCAGTCTCTAGAGAAGGACACCATGCTTGGTAAAGCAGAGGGTCAGTGCAAAAGAGGAAGACCCTTCATGAAATGGACTGATCCAGTGGCTGCGACAATGGCCTCAAACATGGCAATGACCATGAGGATGGCACAGGACCAGGCAGTGTTTCACGCTGTTGGACACAGAGTCACTGTGAGTGGGAAATGACTCAATGGCACCCAACAACAACAAATCTTTGCTTGAGCAGATAGCTAGGTCTTTCTCCCACAGAGCCAGTGGGTGGGTTTAAACTGTCAATCTCTCAGTTAGCAACCTTGTGTTAACCATTGCATCACTGTTGTTGTTGTTGTTGTTTGCCATCGAGTTGGCCCCGACTCATAGCGACCCCTCCTTGGGTTTCCGAGGCAGTAGCACTACAGAAGTAGGATTGCCCAACCTTCCTTCCGAGATTGCATCACTAGGGCTCCTTAATTAGAATGGAGACAACCTGATTTAGAGAGGTTAAGTCCAGTTGGGAAACCACTAAGAAAAAATTCTAAGCAAAAATAGTAATGATCTGTATTGGAATAGTAATAACACAGATAGAAAGGTACCAGAAACATTTCAGAGGCTGATTAGACCAGACTTGAGTATAGGTCACGAGAAAAGGTGGAGGGAAAAAAAAGTACTCCAAGATTTCTACCTTGGGCAACAAGTTAGGTAAATGAGATTGTTGATAAATGAGACTTAGGAAACAAGAAAAGAAAAGGACAATCAAGGCTTGAGGAAGCAATACTGAGCCTGAGGAATACCTTCAATGACATGGTCAAAGCTTTAAAAAAAAAAGTGGGAAATCAAAATTTCTGAGACACGGAGGTAATAGTTGAAGCTTTAGGATTGTATGAGATCATTCAGGAAGATCATGTAGAATGAGAAAAGATAGAAAATCTCTAGGAAAATTCCAGCAGAAGAAGATCTAGGTAAAAAACATAAAGAGCAGTCAGAGACATAAGGAAAAATGGAGAACATTGTCTTAGAAGTCAAGAAAGTGCTTTAAGAGGGAGGCAATAATCAACGATATGAATTCTGGGAGGAAAAGCACAGTGGAAAGGGGCTCATTTATTTGACAATCACATCATTGCTGACCTTTCTGAGTAGGAATGGATTGAGAAGTAACTGAGAGAAGAGGAAGTGGAAACATGGCCTATAAGCTTTCCAAAGTTGTGTATAAACTACGGTATGTATTGGTATATAAAGATTTGCTCTTTTCAAACTGCTTTTGTCATTGTATTGGCTTGTATTAAAACTAAATGACTGAGAAAGCTCCAACTGGACCATGAATGCCTAACTGCCAAATATGTAGAGATCACCTTACCTTTAGGCAATTTGATTCTGTGGCCTTTTAGAGAGGTAGATCCAATAATATTATAGTTCATCTTTATTTTCACGGCATTGTCTTTAATGATTTCTCCTCCTATCATTCCTTTTTACTCCATCTCAGCTCTCAGACATGACCTTTTTTGCCAATCTCATTAAAGCTTGTGCTCATTTTCTCAAGTTTCCTATCAATCGGGGTAATTGCTTCCTACACAAAATCCAGTCTCCTATTAACTGGCTCATTACCTTGAGTTAAAAGTTCAGAAACTTCTTCAAACTGAAATCACTGCAGTGCCCTGAAAAGAATCTACTTTTGAAGATGCTGACACATCTCTAAGCCAAGACATTTTTGGATTTGATTCATTGTTTTACAAATCCAACTTCTTTCTTAGCAAGTTCCAATTTTTGCCAGTTTTCCTCCCTCACTGTAGTGGTACATCGAGTCATAACAGTGGCAAACATACAGAGTAGTGGAGGGGAGAAAAATCAGTTCGTGTTGTTGATCACAGCTCTATCTGCATTGGCAGAGCTAATGTGGTTCAGAAAAGAAATATCATTAAATTCCTCTTGTTCTATCCCCAGTTGAGGACAATTAGGTTAATAAACATTTCTACTCATTACTTCCATGCTAACTAGTTCTATCTCTGCATATTCTAGGCTCATATTACTGATGCTGAACGTTCTGAAAAGCTTTTGCTTCTCCGAGTCAGTGAGAAAGACCAAGAAATATGAAGTAAAAAATAATTTTCTAATGTAGTAGAATAAATATACTGAATTCATTAACCTAATGAACAATTTCAATTCTTTTTTGGTAGTACAGGTAAACATATTCTCAGACAGATTTTTAAGCATCTATATAGTTTAAGGTCTGCTTATCTTCATGTGGAATAATATCTCCTAAAAAGAACTAACATGTCTCAGTGTACAAGCATCCTCATGTTGGAGATTGACCAAACATTTATTTATTGTGCACATACTGGGCACTATGACATTAAGATATTTGCCTTGGTTTGAAGACAGGATATGTTATCCATAGAAATAGCCTATGGATATTCAGTGACAAATAAGCAGTGTGAATGATAAGAGCTATCAGATTTCAATAAGAAAGAACAGTTATATCAACACGGAATAGTTACAAAACATTTGATGAAGTAAGTACTCCTTTTGTTGGATCATGGAGGAAGTATAGGAAGCTATAGGCAGTAAATTAGCAAAAGGCATTGTTGTTGTTGTTATGTGCCATCGAGTCAGCCCTGACTCATAGCGACCCCTCCTTGGGTTTCCGAGGCAGTATCACTACGGAAGTAGGATTGCCCAACCTTCCTTCCGAGGAGTGGCTGGTGGGTTTGAACCGCCAGCCGTCTGGTTAGCAGGCAAGTGTCTTAGCCACTATGCTACCAGAGCTCCCAGCAAAAGGCATAGAGGGAGGCATTCCAGGAAGAGACACAACTTAGACAATGGTCCGGAGGTGATGTAGCAGTTTTCAGGGTGTATTAGACTAATTTGGCCTCAGGACCGGAAGCTTCCTCTTTTGTGCTCTGGGAGAAGTTTACTACCAGATAAGTTTTACTAAGCTGAGCCTCCCAGCTGTGAGAAGCCAAACATATCCATGTGGAGAGGCCATCTAGAGAATTAATGTCACTGGCCCTGAGCTCCGAGGTAAAACAGATAGCACCAACCAGTCAGCCATGAGAGTGAGGTCATCCTGAAAATGGATCTCCAGCTGTAGTTGAGCCACCCAATTGATGTCACTGTTGAAACCTGAACAAATTCCAAATTTTGAGCAAATAAATGATTGAGGCTGTTTTAAATCACTAAATTTTGGGATGAATCACTGGCTTTTCCCTAAATATGGGTTCAAATTGTGAGGCTAGCAAAATTTATCTGTGACAGCCTTTTGTTTCACTATTATCCACTTTGTCAGTCTTAAATCTTCCACTTACCATAGGCGTTTATCCTTAAAATCTGTGTCATATAATGAATGGCTAACAAAAAAAAAAAAGGCTTTCATCACATAATGCTTTTTCTAAAACATGTAATATGAATCAGAGAGTAAAACAAAAACTGTATTATACTTCTCTTTAGCCAGTCTACAGGAGCCCCAGTGTTTCAGTGGTTACGTGCTCGGCTACCAACCAAAAGGTCAGTACTTGCAATGCACCAACTGCTCCACAGGAGAAAGATGAGGCAGTCTGCTTTGGTAAAGATTAACCAAAAAACCAAACTCACTGCCATCGAGTTGATTCCAACTCATAGTGACCCCCCTTGGGTTTCTGAGGCAGTAAATCTTTAAGGAAGTAGATTGCCCCATCTTCATGGAGTGACTCATCAGTTTGAACTGTCAACCTTCTGGTTAGCAGCCAAATGCTTTAGGCCCTGTGCCACCAGAATAAAGATTATGGCATTGGAAAGCCTATAGGGCAGTTCTACTATGTCCTACAGAATCACTATGAGTCAGAATTGACCTGAGGGCAGTGGGGTTGGCTAGACTGCTACTGCTTTCTTTTAACAATCTCATACTCAGCGAGAAATTTTCTTTAACAAACTAAAAACCTATTTCCCTAAAACCAAGTAATAGTTCAACACAAAATTCTTTGCAATGTTTTCAGTTCCTTTGGGTTACTTGTAGACCATTATCAACTATTTGGATTAGTCTAAATTAAGTATTTCAAACTTTCTCCATCATCTTCTATTTTAAAGCCATTATTCCCATCGCCATTGAGTCAGTTCCCACTCATAGTGACCGGATTTAAAAGACAAACCAAACCCACTGTCACTGAGTCAATACTGACTCACAGCGAGTCCCGTACGGTTTCCAAGGCTGTATGTGTTTACAGAAGCAGACTGGCACATCTTTCCCCTACAGAGTGGCTGGTGGATTAGCAACCAGTGGCTGGTTGGTTAGCAACCAAGTACTTAACCACTGTGCCACCAGAGCTCCTTAAAGTCATTATCCAAAACCCAAACTCATTACCATCAAGTCGATCCCAACTCATAGTGACTCCCACAGGGTTTCCAAGGCTGTAAATCTTTAAGGAAGCAGACCGCCTCATCTTTCTTCAGTGGAAAGACTGGTGGGTTCCAACCACCAACCTTTTGGTTAATAGCCAAATGCCTTAACCATTGCACCACCAGAATTCTCTAAACTCATGATGTTGTTGTTGTTGTTGTTGTTAGATGCCATCGAGTCAGCTCTGACTCATAGTGATTCTATGTACAACAGAATGGAACACCACCAGGTGCCATGCCAGCCTCACAATCTTTGCTCTACATGAGCCCATCACTGCAGCCACCATGTCAATCCAGTTCATTGAGGATCTTCCCCTTTCTCGCCAACCTTCCACTTTACCAAACATGATATCATATACAGAGAACGGTCCCTTCTGACACCATGACCAAAGTAGGTAGGAAAAAGTCTGGTCATTCCCACTTCTGAGGAGCATTCTAGCTGCACTTTGTCCAGGACAGATTTGTTCATTCTTCTGGCAGTCCATGGAACATTTAGTATTCTTCACCAACACCGCGACTCAAAAGCATCAACTCTTCTTCAGTCTTCCTTATACCGTGTCCAGCTTTGAAATGCATATGAGGCTTTTGAAAATACCAAGGCTTGGGTTAGGCACACCTTAGCCTTCAAGGAGACATCTTTACCCTTCAACACTTTAAAGAGATCTTTTGCAGCAGATTTGCCCAGTGCAATATGTCATCTGATGTCTTGACTGCTGCTTCCATAAGTGTTATTGTGGAACCAAGAAATATGAAATCTCTGACAACTTCAATCTTTCTCCATTTATCATGATGCTTATTGGTCCAGTTGTGAGGATTTTCATTTTCTTTACGTTGAGCTGCAATCCATACTGCAGACTGTAGTATTTAATCTTCATCAGTAAGTGTTTCAAGTCACTTTCACTTTCAGCAAGCAAATTTGTGTTGCCTGTATATCACAGGTTGTTAATGAGTCTTCCTCGAATCCTGATGCCACGTTCTTCTTCATGTAGTCCAGTTTCTTGGATTATTTGCTCAGCATACAGAGTGAATAAGCATGGGGAAAGTATACAACCCTGGTATACAACCTTTCTGATTTTAAACCATGCAGTATTCCCTTGTTCTGTTCAAATGACAGTCTCCTGGACTATGTACAGGTTCCTCATAAGCACAATTAATTGTACTAGAATTCCCATTCTTCTCAATGTTATCCATAATTTATTATGATCCACACAATCAAATGCCTTTGCATAGTCAATAAAACACAAGTAAACATCTTTCTGGTATTCTTTGCTTTGAGCCAAGATCTATCTGAGATCAGCAATGATATCCTCATTCCATGTCCTCTTCTGAATCTAGCTTGCATTGCTGGATGTTCTCTGTTAATATACTGCTGCAACCATTTGTGCATTATCTTCAGCAGGATTTTACTTGCACGTGATATTAATGATATTGTTCAATAATTTCCATATTCTGTGGGATCACCTTTCTTTGGAATGGGTACAAATATGGATCTCTTCTGGTCAGTTGGCCAGGTAGCTGTGTTTCAAATTTCTTGGCATAGACAAGTAAGTGCCTACAATGCGGCATCCATTTGTTGAAACATTTCAATGGGTATACCGTCAATTCCTGGAACTCGTTTATCATCAGTTCCTTCAGTGAAGCTTCAAGTTCTTCCTTCAATACCGTTGGTTCTTGATCATATGCCACCTCCTGGAAGGGAAGAACATTGGCCAATTCTTTTTGGTACAATGACTCTGTGTATTCCTTCCATCTTCTTTTGATGTTTCCTGCATCATGCAATATTTTGCCCATAGAATCCTTTAATATTGCAACTTGAGGCCTGATTTTTTTCTTCAGTTCTTTCAGCTTGAAAATATAGAGCATATTTTCCCTTTTGGTTTTCTAACTCCAGGTTTTTGCACATTTCACATAATAATTAACTTTGTCTTCTCAATCTGCTCTTTGAAATCTTCTGTACAGCTCTTTTATCTCATTATTTCTTCCATTCACTTTAGCTAATCTCCATTCAAAAGCAAGTTTCAGACTCTCTTCTGACGTCCATTTTGGTCTTTTCTTCTTTTTCTGTCTTTAATGACCTTTAGCTTTCTTCATGCTTGATGTTCTTGATGTCATCCCACAACTCCTCTGGTTTTCACTCATTAGTGTTCTATGCATCAAATCAATTCTTTAGATGGTCTCTAAATTCAGGAGGAATATAATCAAAGTCAGGAGCTCTGGTAGCATAGTGCCTAAGACATTTGACTGCTAACCAGAAGGCTGGTGGTTCAAACCCACCAGCCACTCCTCAGAAGGAAAGTTGGGCAATCTACTTCTGTAGTGATACTGCCTCGGAAACCCAAGGAGGGGTCGCTTTGAGTCAGGTCTGACTCGATGGCACATAACAACAACAACAACATAATCAAGGTCATATTTTGGCTCGTATGGACTTGTTTTAATTCCCTTCAGCTTCAACTTGGACTTGCATATGAGCAGTTGATGGTCTGTTCCACAGTGCACTCCTGACCTGGTTTTGGCTGAAGATACTGAGCTTCTCCTTTGCCTCTTTCCACAGATGTAGTCAATCTGATTCCTGTGTAATCCATCTGGTGAGGGCCACTTGTATAGCCACTGTTTATGTTGTTTAAAAAATGTACTTAAAATTAGTAAGTCATTGGTCTTGTGAAGTTCTATCATGTGATCTCCAGCATCATTTCTATCACCAAGGACATATTTTCCTACTACCAGTTATTCTTCTTTGTTTCCAATGTTTGCATTCCAATCACCAGAATTGACTGCATGTTTGGTCAATTTCAGACTGGAGGAGCTGGTAAAAATCTTTGATTTTACTCATCTTTGGCTTTGTGTTTGGTGTATATATTTGAATAGTAGTAGTATTAACTGGTCTTCCTTGTAGGTGTATGGATATTAGCCTATCACTGACAGCATTGTACTTCAGGATAGATCTTGAAATGTTCTTTGTGACAATGAATGCCATGACATTCTTCTTTAATTTGTCATTCCTGGCATAATAAATCACATGGTTGTCTAATTCAAAATGGCCAAAACCAGTCCATTTTTGCTCACTAATGCCTAGGATATCAATCTTTATGCATTTGCACATTTCATATACCAGCAGGGTCACCCTTGGTGGACAGGTTTCAGTGGTACTTCCAGACTAAGACAGACTCCAGAGAAAGAAGGGGCCATCCACTTCTCAAAGAATTGGGCTGTGAAAACATTATGAATAGCAGTGAAGTAGTGTCTCATAAATTACTGGAAAACATTAAGAATAGCCCTGAAACATTGTCTGTTTTAGTGCCAGAAGATGAGCCCCTCAGGTCAGAAGGCACTCAAAATATGACTGGGAAGGAGTTGCCTCCTCAGATTAGAGTTAACCTTCTTGATGTGGATGGAGAGAAGCTTTTGGGACCTCCATTTGCTGATGTGACATGAGTCAAAATGGGAAGGAACAGCTGCAAATATCCATTAACAATCAGAATTTGGAATGTACAAAGTATGAATCTAGGAAAATTGGAAGTTGTCAAAAATGAAATGGAACACATAAAGATCGATATTCTAGGCATAAAAAGGTCATGATAAGACACTAATATTCAAGAATGATGTGATTTCTCTCTCACTTTTATTTGCTCAGTTAGCATATATGTTGAGTCCTTGCTATTTTCACACTAAACTGATTGCTTGATTTACATAACAAAATAAATCATCAAAATCATTATCAAATTTCCACTTATTTTATAAATAGTAAAAAAAATTAGGATTTCATTGATCTATATGGTTTTACTAATACCTACAAACTATGAAAATACAGAATTTTTTTTTTTTTTTTTTTTTTTGCCACTATAGCCCCAGTGCCTAGCAGAGTATCTGGCTTATAGTAAGCACTTAAATACATGATCTTTAACAGCTTTATTGAGGTTTATTTAAGGCGTTTGACTGCTAACCAGAAGGCTGGAGTTCAAACCCACCAGCCACTCCTCAGAAGGAAGATTGAGCAATCTACTTCCATAGAGATACCGCCTCGGAAACCCAAGGAGGGGTCGCTATGAGTTGGAAATGATTCAATGGCAGTGAGTTTGGTTTGTTTTGTTTTAACATACAACGATGTGCATGTATTTAAACTGCACAGTTTGATAAATTTTTACATATTACAATCTCATAAAACCATCACTAAAATCAAGATAATAAACCTATCTATTAACACTAACAGTTTCCTGGTGCTCCTTGATAATTCTTTTCCATTCCTCCCCTCCTCATTCGCATATAACCACTGATCTCCTTTCTGTAACTATAGATTAATTCACATTTCCTAGAATTTTATAAAAGTTAAAAAAAAATGTGTGTACTATTTTCTGTCTGGTTCTTTCATGCAGCTTATTCTGAAAATTATCTGTGTTGTTGTATGAATCAACGATTTATTTCCATTTATTGTTGACTGGTACTTTATTATATAGTTACATTACATTTTGTTTATCCATTAATCTGCTGATGGACATTTGGGTTCTTTCCAGTTTGGGGCTATTCCAAATAAAGCCACTGTGAGCATTTATGTGTAAGTCTTTATAGAGACATATGCTTCCATTTCTAGAACACCCAGAAGCAGATTGGCTGAATCATATGGTAGTTGTATATTTAACTTTTTAAGCAACTTTTTTCCAAAGTGGTTGTACAATTTAACATTTCATCTTCAGTGCATGAGCATTTTAGTTCCTTTATGTCCTAGACAACATTTAGTATGGCCAGTCTTTTTAACTTTAGCCATTCTGATATGTATGTAGTGGTATCTCATGTTGCCAACATTTGCATTTCTCTGATTATGAGCACTTTTTCTTGCACTTATTTGCCAACTATGTATCATCTTTAGCAAAGTGTCTTCATATATGTTTTCCCATTTGGGGAGGAAGTGGCAGGGGAGTTGTGTGTTCTTTTATTACTAAATTTCGAGACTTCTTTCTGTATTCTGGATACAGGTATGTGACTAAATATTTTCTCTTACTCTGTGGCTTGTCTTTTCATTTCCTTACCAGTGTCTTTTGAAGAGCAGAAATTTTTAATTTTTACAAAGTCCAAGTGTCTTAGGTATCTACTGTTGCTATAGCAGAAATAATCCTAAGTGAATGGCTTTAACAAAAATAAATTAATTTTCTCAGACTTTAGGAGGTTACAAATCTGAATTCAGTACACCAGGTCTAGGGGAAGGTTTTTTCTCTCTGTGGGTTCTGAGAGAAAGTCTTTGTCTCCTTTTAACATGTGTGGCCCAGTGTTCCTTGGAAATCTACAGGTGTCTTAGCGTCAATCTTGCCCTGGGTCTAGGAGGTTCTCAGTGCAGGAACTTCAGGTCCAAGGATGTGCCCCACCCCCAGTTTTTCCTTCTTGGGGGTACTGGAGTTCCTCTCTCTGTGCTTCTCTCTCCTTTTATCTATTAGAAAATAAAAGATTTCTAGACTACACTCCAGGAGAACTTCCCTGACATTGATCAGGGCTGTGATCTGATTAAGGGTGTTGCATTCCACCCTACTACTTTGGTCATGTTGTCAGAGGGGACCATTCCCTGGAGAAGGATGTCATGCTTGGTAAGATGGAGGGTTGATGAAAGAAGGGAAGGCCTTCAACGAGATGGATTGACATGATGACTGTGACAATGGGCTCAAGTACAGCAAGGATCATGGAGCTGGCATGGCATCGGTGGTGTTCCGTTCTGCTGTGCATGGGGTTGCTATGGGTCGGAAGCGGCTCGATGGCACCTAACAACAACATCCCACCCTAACTCCCTTACAAATGATTGCTGATCATATCGGATGATGTCATGGGGAGTGATCATATCATTACTCAACTGCCAAACTACATGATTACATAACTACCAAACCACTGAGAATCATGGCCCTGGCAAATGGACATATTTTGTGGGAACACAATTCAGTCTATGACACCAAGCTACCAAATTTTCTTTTATATATTATACTTTTCTGCATGTCTAAAAAAACTGTTGTCTAACCAAATGTCACAAAGATTTTCTTCTAGAAGTTTCATAGTTCTAGGTTTTATATTTAGGTCTGCATCTTGGTTCTCTAGGGCTGTTGTAACAGAAATACCACAAAAGGATGCCTTTAACGAACAGGAATTTATTCGCTTACAATTTAGGAGGCTACAAGTCCAAATTCAAAGTGTGTTAGACTGGGTGAAGGTCCTTCAACTTTGGGCCTCAGCTCTGCTTCTAATTCCAGGCCCACTGGAGCTGGAGGCTTCTTGTAACTCATGCAGCTTCTGACTGCTGAGGCTGATGAACCCAAGGTCAGCAAGTAGAATGGCACAACCCCAAGATCAACAGGCAACATGGCAGCCCACTGGTTCAATTCTAGGAATAATACCAAGATTGGCAGGCAACACAGCAGGCCACTGAGATGAAGACTCAGCCAAATGCAGGATCTAGACGTGCCAAAAAGCTAGAGCCCTTCCTTAAAGTTTCCCCTTATATACTGGAAGCAGGCCACACTCAAAGGCAACTACTTAGCTGCTCTCAGTTACAATCTTCTCATGGGGAATAACCACACCCAGCTGCCAAACAATCAAAACCACAGTTCAGCCAAAAGACACACAACCTTAACTACAACAGTACACACACCACTTTGCATTATTTTTTACATACACATGGTATGAGAAATAAGTTGAATGAAGTTCTTTTTTGCATCCAATTGTTCCAGCATCATTTGTTGAAATGGCTATCCTTTAGAAAAGGATAGTCTACTAAACAGCTACTAAACAAGATCTAATAAACAGCTTTTACACCTTTGTAAAAAAAAAAAAGAAATCAGTTATTTATATGTGTGTGTCTTTTTCTCGACTTTCTCTTCTCTTCCATTGATCTATTTTTTATGCCAACTTATCTTTATGCCAACACCACCCTGTCCTGATTACTGTAGCTATATACTAAATCTTAAAGTCCTGTAGTGTTAGCCACCCAACTTTGTTATTGAAAAAAAAATTGTTTTGGACCTTCTGGTTTCTTTGCATGAGCTATAGAATTAGCTTGTTAATTTCTACAAAAATTCTTTTGATATTTTGATTGGTGTGTTAGACTGGGTTCTCTAGAGAAACAAAACCAGTAAAGCTTATATATATGTATATAGAGAGAAATTTATGCGAGCTCTGGTAGCATAGTGCCTAAGGCACTTGACTGCTAACCAGAAAGCTGGCAGTTCAAACCCACCAGTCACTACTCAGAAGGAAGATTGGGCAATCTACTTCTATAGTGATACTGCCTCAGAAACCCAAGGAGGGGTCACTATGAGTTGGCTCCGACTTGATGGCACCTAACAACAACAACAAGAAGAGAAATTTATCTTAAGAAAATGGCTCACACACTTATAGAAGCCGGCAAGTCCAAAGTTCCTGGATCAAATGTCAAGCTGGAGGCTTTTCTTTACTCTTGCAGCTGCAGGGGCTGAGGAGCTCAAGGTTGGCAGGCAGTGTACTGGCTGTTGACTCCAATGAATGACGAATCCAAGATCTCCAGGCCGAATGGTGGATTGTTCACTCACGGACAGTTGTAGGCAGCACAACAGAATCCCGATCCACAGAAGAATGTCTCTTTTCCCAGGAGGTCCATAGATATACTGGAAGCAGGCCACACCCCTAGGGAAACTCCCTTTCAACAGATTGGCTGCTCAAAACATAATCATCTGATCCCATCATGGGAATAACCACATCACAACAGCTTAAACCACACAGAATTGCGGTCTAGCCAAGTTGACACACAGCTCCAACTATCACAATTGGGATTGTCTTAAATCTCTAGGTCAATCTGGGAAGAACTGACATCTTAAAAATTGAGCCTTCTGACCCATGGCTCAATACATTTTTCTTGAATAGAAGAAGAATTGTTGAAGTTCAGTTTTCAAATGGAGAATTTTCAAAAGTGTTGAGTAAAATGGAAATATTGTGCTTAATAAAATATTATCACAATATTATGGCAGGGAATTTTGGTCAGGCTTTTCAAAAACATATCTATTCTAACTATTATATAAGAAAATTTTGGTAGAGACAACTTTAGTAGAGTCAGCTTTAGGAAACTTACGGTGATTATTTCATACTTTGATACATAAAACCTTGTAATTTCAGACAATATATTTTAGAGCATGTGCTACTTTCAGGAAAAAGAAATCATGGTGAGACAGTTACAAACTTAAAATCTAAAGGGAGCCTGATGAACATTCAATTAAAGGAAGTCTATATTTAGTTTCCTGCATCCAGGAAATTCTCACTTTTTTTAGGCCCCTTAGAAACAAATAACTATCCCATTTATTTGCTTGTGTAATTTTTTTAATTTTTCAAAGCACTTTCAACCCATGATTTCCTTTTATTCTTACAATAACTTTGTGAGGTAGTGATGGCAATTCATCTTCAATAGCTTAGGAAATCAAGAAACACAAGATAACAGATTTCCTAAAATCACAATGAAAGCTACTGGAAAATGTTCCAGGTCACCTGATTCTCTTCCCAAACGTCTCTTCATTAGACATCTCTGTACAAAAATTAGAATGCACTCTAGCTAGTTAAAATAGAAAAAGGATTTATTCAAGGATATTAAGTGGTCCCAAATATCCAAAAGGACCAAAGAGGCAGACTTGGAGACTACCATGCAGGACCAAAATCTAAATAACTCCCAGCAAATGCTTTGAGAAAGACCACACCGCCTCTGTTTCTTGGCTCATAATACAAATGCTGGCCACTGATACTAAAAGCCACATACCTTCATTGTCTCTCCTTACAAAAAAAAAATGATCCGCTATACCTTCTGCTTCATCCTCTTGCTCTCTTCTGAACACAGTTCACTATGAGGAATAGGATTAACTGGGCCTAGGTCACTTATCTGAGTCTGCATTCATAACATGGGAAAATCCCCAAATGTAAGAATGATATTCAAAAAGTACAACTCACAAAACTTTCTCAAAATCATTGTGAATCACATAATTACAGTGATTTAGGGGCTGAAAATAATTTCTCAGACTGCCAGTCTTTTCCAAACACTGATCCATTGGTTGTTGTTGGGAGGCTTTGTTGAGTGGGCTTTGATGCACAATGTCCCTATTTACATTAAAACAGGAATATCCCCAATATAAGAATGATGTTCAAAAAGTACAACACAAAAATCTTTCTCAAAATCATTATGAATCACATAATTACAGTGGTTTAGGGGCTGAAAATAATCTCTCAGATTGCCAGTGTTCTCCAAACACTGATCCATTGGTTGTTGTTGGGAGGCTTTACTGAGTGGGCTCTGACTCACAGTGACCCTATGTACAACAGAATGAAACAATGTCTAGTTCCTTGCCATCCTCACAATCCTTGCTATGACTGAGCTCATCGTTGCAGCCACTGTGTCAATCCATCTCATTGAGGGTCTTCCCCCTTTTCCCTGACCCTCTACTTTACCAAGCATGACATCCTTCTCCAGAGGCTGGTCCCTTCTGACAACATGACCAAAGTAGGTGAGCAAAGTCTGGACATTCTCGCTTCCAAGGAGCATTCTGGTTGCATTTCGTCCAAAACAGATTTGTTTGTTCTTCTGGAAGTCCCTGGTATTTTCAGTATTCCTCACCAACACCATAATTCAAAGGCATCAACTCTTCTTCAGTCTTCCTTATTCACTGTCCAGCTTTCATATGCATATGAGGTGATTGAAAATACCATGGCTTGGGTTAGGACCCCTCTTTGTCTTCAAAATGACATTTTTGCTCCTTAATACTTTAAAGAGGTCTTCTGCAGCAGATTTCTCAGTGCAGTATCACATCTGATACAGTATCTACTGCCTCCATGGGTGTTGATGGAGGATCCAAGTAAAATGAAATCCCTCCCAAATTCAATCTCTTCTCCATTTATTGTGATGTTGTTTATTGGTCCAGTTCCAAGGATTTTCATTTTCTTTATGTTGAGGTATAATCCATACTGAAGACTGTAGTCTTTAATCTTCATCAGTAAGTACATCAGATCATCTTCCCTTTTAGCTAGCAAGGTTGTGTTGTCTGCATAGTGCAGGCTGTTGATGAGTCTTCCTCCAACCCTGATGCTGTGTTCTTCTTCATGTAGTCCAGCCTCTCAGATTATTTGCTCAGCATACAGTTTGAACAAGTATGGTGAAAGGATACAACCCTGACATATGCCCTTCTTGATTGTAAACCATGTAGTATCCCCTTGTTCTCTTCAAATGACAGCCTCCTGGTCTATGTCCAGGTTCCTGATGAGTAAAATTAAGTGTTCTGGAATTCCCATTCTTTGCAATGTTACCCGTAATTTGTTATGATCCACACAGTCAAATGTCTTTGCACAATCAATAAAACACAGGTAAACATCTTGCCGTATTCTTGCCTTTGGCCAACATCCAGCTGACATAAGCAATTATATCCTAGTTCACATCCTCTTCTGAATCCAGCTTGCATTTCTGGAAGTTCCTTATCAATATACTGCTGCAACCATTTTTGAATTCTCTTTAGCAAGATTTTACTTGCATGTGATATTATGATATCATTTGATAATTTCCACATTCTGGAGGATCACCTTTCTTTGGAATGGGCACAAAAATTGATCCCTTGCAGTTGGTTGGCCAGCTAGCTAACGTCTAAGTTTCTTGATATAAATGAGTAAGTCCTCCAACGCTGCATCTGTTTTCGGATCCTCTCAGTGGGTATTCTGCCAATTCCTGGAGCTTTGTTTTTCCGTAATTCCTTCAGTACAGCTTGGACTTCTTCCTTCAATACCATTTGTTCTTGATCATATGCTACCTCCTGAAATAGCTGAACATCCCCCAATTCTTTTTGTTACAGTGTATTCCTTTCATCTTCTTTAGATGCTTCCTGTACCATTCAATATTTTGTCTATAGAATCCTTCAATATTGCAACTCAAGGCTTGATTTTTACCTTCAGTTCTTTCAGTTTAAGAAATAGCAATTGTTGTAACCTTCTTTTATACCCACTGGTAGCAAGTTGATTCTAACTCATAGTGACCCCACAGGATTTCCAAGGCTGTAAATCTTCACAGAAGTAGATTGCCTCATCTTCCTCCTACGGAGTAGCTGGTTGGTCTGAACCACCCACCTTCAAGTTAGCATCCAAACACTTTACCCACTATGCCACCAGAGCTCCTTAAAGTTTCATTGCTGACTGAAAATATTTCTTTACTTGTAATATCTCAGCTATGTTTGTGTCTATCCAAATATTAAAAGCATTTCCCAAAGAAAGTTTCTATTATTTGAAATAAAATGAGGAAAAAGAAAAGAAGAAAAAAATTGCTTTTCAATAGTTTCTCTATAATATGACAATAATGCATTTCTTCTTGGTGGTAGTCAGGTCCCCCTTTTCTGCATCTGGGATTTTAAGCTGAGCAGGATGGAAAAACTGATCAATCCCCTCATTAGGGTTCCATACATTTTATCTGCATGGTCGGTAGCGTACTGTCTAAGGTATTTGACTGCTAACCAGAAGGCTGGTGGTTCAAACCCACCAGCCACTCCTTGGAAAGAAGGTTGGGCAATCTATTTCCATAGATATACCACCTCGGACACTCAAGGAGGGGTCACTATGAGTCAGATCCTACTCGATGGCAGTGCATGTGTGCATGCGTGTACTCCTACAATGGAGCCCTGGTGGCATAGTGCTAAGGCATTTGACTGCTAACCAGAAGGGTGGAAGTTCAAACCCACTGGCTACTCCTCAGAAAGAAGACTGGGCCATCCACTTCCATAGAGATACTGCCTAGGAAACCCAAGGAGGGGTTGCTATGAGTTGGAACCGAAACAATGGCAATGAGTTTTTGTTTTTGTTTTTTAACTCCCACAATGGTGCCACACACCTTATTTGCATTTATCAGCAAGCTATCCAATCCCCTAGGTGGGCTACAAGCATCTCATTTGTATAGTCCCACCCAGTTATTTGGTGAGAGTTACAAAGACGATGGATAGAAAGGCCACATTAAGTAATCCACTGCACTATACCTCATAAAGGAGCTCTGGTAGCGTAGTGCCTAAGGCACCTGACTGCTAACCAGAAGGCTGGCGGTTCAAACCTACCAGTACTCCTCGGAAGGGAGGTTGGGCAATCTACTTCCGTAGTGATACTGCTTCGGAAACCCAAGGAGGGGTCATTATGAGTCGGGTCCAACTCAATGGCACATAACAACAACAACAACATACCTCATAAACAATATAACTGTAAAGAAAGAAGACATGAACATTTTCCTGACATTGAGTGATTTTGACACAGGAAGCTCATTATGACACACCAAACAGACATGGAAGAGTACAGAAGCATGGAGGTAAGACCATGAATGAGAATGAGAAATTTAGTTATGGGCATTTAGTGCAGTCATTAGAAATGCCTCTTCCTGACACAGAAAAGTATATAAAAGATATAACAACACAGGCAAATACTGTTACATGCACAATACTGCATTACAAATGGCAGCAAACACTAGTCTATGGGTAAACACACAGGCAAGTGAGAAAATCAGGTGTGGGTAGGCAAACAAAAATATACACATGACCAAGGATAGATTTGGCTCAAGATATTCTTACATATATATTTGTGCTACAAAAATATCCATATACATTACAGAAGTAATGTGGCAAAGTTGGAGTAGCTTCTCAGTGACAACCAAAACACCTTGAAGCAGAGAGTCACCAGGCCGGTGGGCTTGAGACCATGGTCTCAGGGGACATCAAGCTCAATTAGGACAGTATGTTGTTGTTGTTGTTGTTGTTAAGTGCCGTCGAGTCGTTTCCGACTCATAGCGACCCCATGCACAGCAGAACGAAACACTGCCCGATCCTGCGCCAGCCCCACAATCCCTGCTATACTTGAGCCCATCATTGCAGCCACCTTATCAATTCATCTCCTTGAAGGCCTCCCCCTCTTTCGTCGACCCTCCACCCTACCAAGCATGACATCCTTCTCCAGGGAATGGTCCCTTCTTACAACATGACCAAAATAGGTGAGACAAAGTCTGGCCATTCTTGCTTCCAAGGAGCATTCTGGCTGCACTTCCTCCAGGACAGATCTGTTAGTTCTTTTAGCAGTCCATGGTACTTTCAGCATTCTCTGCCAGCACCACAACTCAAAAGCATCAACTCTTCTTCGGTCTTCCTTATTCATTGTCCAGCTCTCACATGCATACCAGGCGATTGGAAATATCATGGCTTGTGTCAGGAGCACCTTAGTCCTCAATGAGATATCCTTGCTCCTCAGCACTTGAAACAGTTCCTTCGCAGTTGACTTTCCCAATGCTACACGTCGTCTAATGTCCTGACTGCTGCTTCCGTTGGCATCGATTGTAGAACCAAGCAACGTGAATTCTTTGACAACCTCAATCTTCTCTTCATTTATTGTGATGCTGCTCACTGGTCCAGTTGTGAGGATTTTTGTTTTCTTTATGTTGAGATGTAATCCATACTGCAGACTGTATTCTTCAACCTTCATCAGTAGGTGACTTATGTCATCCTCACTTTCAGCAAGCAAAGTTGTATCGTCTGCATATCTCAGGTTGTTAATGATTCTTCTTCCAATCCTGATACCACGTTTTTCTTCATATAGTCCAGCTTCTCAGATTATTTGCTCAGCATATAGATTGAATAAGTGTGGAGACAGAATACAACCCTGACGCACTCCCTTCTTGATTTTAAACCATGTAGTGTCCCCTTGTTCTGTTCGAACGACAGCCTCCTGGTCAAGGTACAGATTCCTCATGAGTACAATCAAGTGTTCGGGGATTCCCATTCTTCTCAATGTTGTCCATAATTTGTCATGATCCACACAATCAAATGCCTTTGCATAGTCAATAAAACACAAGTAAACATCTTTCTGGTATTCCCTGCCTTGAGCCAAGATGCATCTGACAACAGCTATGATATCCCTTGTTCCACGTCCTCTTCTGAATCCGGCTTGAACCAAATACAATATAGTACATAAAAATCTTGTTCTACATCCTACTTTGCTGAGTAGCAACTGGGGTCTTAAAAAGCTTTCGAGTGACTATCTAAGATGCAACTATTGTTCTCCCCTCATCTGGAACAAAGAAGAGTGAAGAAAATCAAAGTCATATGGAAACAATTAGTCCAAGGGTATGATAGACCATGGGGACCTCAGCCTTCACAACAACCTTGAGACCTAAAGAACTAGATGGTGCCTGGCTTCCAATGCCAATCACACAGAAAGGGATCAAAATTGGAGATCCTGGAAGAATATTCGAAAACACCAAAATGACCAGAATTACTTGTCAAACAGAGACTGGTAGAATCCCTGAGACTATGGTCCCTGGTTATCCTTCAGACCTGGACCTGAACTCATTTCCGTGGCTTAGCTCTCAGTCGAACAGTAGAAAGGCCTACGAACAGAACACCTACCCCAGGGAGATGCACTCCTTAGATCAATCAACCATGAGCCATCACAAGGGCAGTATTTGCATAGGGGGAAAGCTGCACATACAGGGATGTGTAGAAAAGAAGGGCAAAGGGAAGAGGGAGTTCTAGGGAAGACATGGGGGGAGAGCTTTTTATTGTTGGGATTATAATGGGGGAGAGGAGTGTGAAACAAAATGTGCATTAACTGCTAAGAGTAAGAGGAATCTCCTTTGTAAATTTGCACCCAAATCACAAAAAAAAAATTTAAAAAGAAAGAAATGTCTCTTCCTCCCAGACTGGTTTGTCCTGTTCAGTGAATACTATTTTACTCAACACCAGTCTAAAGTAATAATGAGAGGATTGGGGGGGGGGGGAACTAAGAAGAATAAGAATAAGAAGATATTTACCGTAAATGAAAATCTGTCACCACTTGAGGGGAAAAATGCTAGTATTTTCCTGGGCACAGGAAATGCCTACTAATATGGCACTAAACCTACTTCCTTCAGTGATTTCTTTGATCAGCAATGACAAATTATTTCACTTAAATAGAAACTCCCATTACCACCTTCTGTTACCTAACAGACAAAAATTTTTCCAACATTACTAATCACATTGAAGAAAGGGAATTATAAACTCCAGTTATTCTGTGGGCTCAAGCCAGTTGCCATAGTCCTCTGAAGAAAACTCATTATTGGTGTTTCTCAGGAAATGTTGATTCACACTGCTTTGAATCCACACAAATTTAGAATGAAATCCAGCTGTCTAATTTCAATTTTGAGGTTGCTTCTAGAATGTGAATAGTTTAGCAAGTGTGAAATCAAAAAGCAAGTTGAAAATGGGGAATTTTTCAATATGCTTGAAAAAATGGCAACTAGATATTCTTAAATAAGTTCATTTTATTTGCTCTGATAGCAATATTTAATGTTAAATACTCTGCCAACCAGAAGAGCTAGTTAAGAAACAGCAAGAAATTCCCACATATTTCTTAAAAATAGAGATTTTTAAACATCTCATTAAAAGCATTATAAATTATATTACCTAGATTTGGTAACCAAATCAAACCAAACCTGTTGCCACTGAGTTGATTCTGACTCATAGTAACCCTACAGGACAGAGCAGAATTGCCAGACAGGGTGTCCAAGGCTGCAATCTTTATGAAAGCAGACCGCCACATCCTTCTCCCTCAGAGTAGCTGGTGGCAAATCGCCTACCTTTTGGTTAGCAGCTAAGCACTTTAACCACTGTGCCACCAGGCCTCCTATGTACTGCTAGAGGTGGCATAAACTGGTACTAGATTTCAGAAAAGATGATTTGACAGTATAAAAAGCACATGCGATGCTTTGATTCTGAAATTCTACTTTTAAGAATTTAGCCTAATGAAATGTATAATCCAAGTAACAGACAAATGTGTGTATAAGGTCTTTACCACAACATTATTTGCAATACAGAAAAAAATAGAAACAAGACAAATACACAGTAGAGGACTGGTTAATGAAATGATGGGCTATTCATACAATAGACTGTCACACAGCCATCAAGAACTATGATCTCATTTGAAATAAGTATATACAACCAAACCAAACTCATTGCCCTTGAGTCAGATGAACTCATAGAGACCCCTCCCTGGGTTTCCGAGGTGGTATCACTACGGAAGTTGATTGCCTAACCTTCTCTCCGAGGAGTGGCTGGTGGGTTTGAACTGCCAGCCTTCTGGTTAGCAGTCAAATGCCTTAGGCACTACACCACCACAGCTCCCAAGTATATATAAGCAAAAAAACACAAAAACATTAACAGTTGTTATCTCTCAGAGGTTTTCCAAGTGACTGCCTTTCTTTCTTCCTTTCTGTATTTCCCAAATTTCCTGTAGTATATATCTTTACTTTAAGAAAGACTTAAAAATTCGTTCACTAATAATAGTATGAAAGAAGTTAAATTAAGTAACCACAGTTCAGTATCAATGAAATTTAACACTCTTTGTACTATTGTTGTAACCCCCAAATATTTGTACCTCATTTTGCCTCCCATAAACCCATTGCCAACAAGTTCATTCTGCTCATAATGACCCTATGGGACAGAGGGGAACTGCCCCATAGGGTTTGAGATTGCCACATCTTTCGTTAGCAGAGCAGTTGGGTTGAACCGCCAAACTCTGGGTTAGTACTTCAGCAAATAACGTGTGCCACCAGAGATCCTGAATCTACTTCCATAAGGATTTACCACTTTGGACACCCAAAGGAGGTTGCTATGAGTTGGAATCAACTGGATGGCAGTGAGTTTGTTTTTTGGTTTGGTATCTACTAAAATATGGAAAGAGCCAAAAGAGATGTTGCTTCAGGCTCACTTTCCATCTGAAATGAAATTCCCCCTTAATACTAATCTCAGTTTATTAGGTGGTCCCATGTAATTTTCCCTGATAATTGTAATGAGGTGTTTGGAAGTTCATACGTTTCTGTTTGATCTGCCTCTCCGCTGTGATGGTAGGGACACATATTCCACCTTTAAATTCCACCGCTCTTGTCACCTCCCCTCCCCCACTCCTGTTCCTCCCGTGTTCTGGAATGTGTATAATTCTTTATTCTTCAGGTCTTCATTCAGAAGGTGGCACATAAAAGTTACATATGCAGTCTCTACTTGTGAGATCACTGATCAAAAAGTTCTCATCATAACCATTTCCAAATAATGTCATTTAATCAACATTTGCAGTACTCTACAAGCTTTCACTCTTTTGCATCTCTGGCACTCCAGCAAGCACCACTTTAAGAGCTAAAGCATAGCCTACCTCTCTCTGGAGAGCAGTGCTCCACCTTTCTGGGACAGGAGTCACTAAGCACATTCTCCCTGAGCTTTCCAAGAGAAGAGGAGACATAAGGGAGGTGGGAGAGCAGGTTGCCAAATCCATACAAGCACGCTCCACACAGACTAATCCATTACATTAAAGGGCGGGAAGTTATCCAGCAGGCTAAAAACGCCCAGAATTCTGAAGCGAATTAGACCCAGAACAGAACTGCTATGACACCGGGGTACAAACTTCCTGCGAGCATCTGTTGTGGGTTCTCTGTCTTACCTTCTCTCTCCCTCGCATCTCCTATTGCTTTTCTTGGCCCTCTCCTTTCCTCATTTTCTGTGACCCTTGCCCAGCAATGGCACTAGGAGCATTGACCCCGGCCCTTCACGGAGGGTTTGCCGGCCCGTGAATTAAAACAGCACTCCATAGCCAGACCTCTGCTTAAGCCAATGAAAGCATCTGTGCTTGGACTGTCCTCTCATAAGCGCTTCTTCAGCGCTATGCAGCTAAAAAGGAGGGCTACCACTGACAAAATGCAGCAGGGGCTTGAAGACCCTGGGCCTATCGTTTCGGATGATAACTCCGGGAGGAGAGAAGAGAGGGAAAGGGGGCGGAGGCCTGGAAGACGTGAGAAAGCTGGACTGTAGAATGAAGCCCAAAGTAAGCAACTCGGCCGCGCAAGCGCGTCGGCAACAACACGTCTCCAGCAGCCGCCGCACAGCGACGCCTGCGCACTAGGTGCCCTGGAGGGGCGGAGGGATGGCGAGGAGCAATTCGGCCTAGCTCCCCCACCGTCTCTGTGCCCCTAGGCCTGCAAGCCCCGCCTCCTCCAGCTGCTAGGTTCCCAAACAACCCGGTGAGCCACCGGCCCTCTCCGTGGATTGGCCCTTGGCCTTTTCCGTTTCCGCCCAGCCCTCCAGAGTCCACCAATCAGCTTGTGCGTTTGGGTAAGGTGCAACCTCCAAGGCCTTGGCTTCGGCTCTTCTGCCTTCCCTGAAGGCTGCCTCCGCTGCTGCCTCCTCCTTCCCCACCTCCTCCGCCAGCCTAGAGTCTGCGGGGGCCCGAGGGGCGGCGGCGGCGGCGGCGATATGGAGCCGGGGGCCGGCAGCCGAGGCTCTGCTAGCAGTCAGGGGGCCGGTCCCCCGAGCAGTCCGCCGCCCCGGGAGCAAGAGCGGAAGCTGGAGCAGGAGAAGCTCTCTGGGGTTGTGAAGAACGTCCACCGGAGGCTCCGCAAGAAGTACCGGGAAGGTAAACAGCGGGCTGAGCGGGGGGCGGGGAGGCCTCATCCTCCAACCCCGTGTCACTTTCTCTCTCCCCCAAAGAAAGAGGCCACCATTGACACCCAGAGGAGCTGCACGTCAGCCCCTGGCGCTCTCCCAGGCAGGAGACCCGGTTTGGTCCCAGCCCCCAGACGGCGTTAGGCGCGCTCCTCCTGTTCTCTTTTCTTCGTGGACCCTTCGGGAGAGTTCCGGGCCTGTAGAGGCACTGGGTCCCCAGCCAAAGTGCTGAGATGGTTGTCACCATACATACGAACCACGTTCATGGAGGAGGTAGGGGCGGCTTGTTGCGAGGCGACCTAGAAGGTGAAATAAGGGGCAAAATCCATTTATGAAAAGCATACTGAAAGAAGTGTGAATTGCCCCTCTCTCCCTTCTGCTTAACCAGCCTGTTGTTTCAATTGCTTCCCGGTCAGCACCCCTTCCTTGTAACCCCATTCCTACGGGTTTAGCCGGAGCCCTGCCGCAGCTTCATCGCGCTGGCTTCCAGGGCTGCGAACTCGCAGGCCTTTTAGCTGACTGGAGTTCACCTTGTTAAAATGCGGAGGAGTGACGTTCCTGCTAACCCCTCGCCCCGTTTTTCAGAGTCTTCGTTTAAGTGTTTATTTAGGAAGAGGAGATGGGGCAAGTTCTCAAAATACTGGCGAGTTTAGAGTAATCAGTGTTACTGTCAAGCCACTGACATTGATGCCAGCGAGGCTGGGCATCGGTGGGAACCCTTCTATGGAATAGCAGAAGCAGGGAAGGAGCTTATTAACTTTTGATTGTGCTTTTTGGTAGTGCTTATAGTTGGGTTTTTTGAATTTTGGTTTTGTTTTTTCAACAGATGTACTTTGTAAGCCTTGTGTAGTGAAAAGTGCCAGTTTTTTAATAGGCACAGGAGAAATTTCTTCTAAGTATCAAAATGAGAGCTCACCTTCTAGTGGTTCTTGGTTTAGCGTCATTGCAAACTGAAAAGTCAGCAGTCTAATGCTGTTAGTCTTGTACTTACTTAGTTAATAGAATAGGATTAGGAGCAGAATTGTAATAGTGAAGAAACAGAAACATGTAAGATCATGTTACTTTTGACTTATACATACTTTTAGTTACTCTGATTGCTTGGAACTAAGTGTCTCTTGTTTCTTTTAATGCAGTTGATGTGTTTCATTTTGCAAACTTTAAATTCAAAGGTTTCTTTCTCTGGCAACTTAAACCCAACTTTTAGTAGAGACTGCTTAAATACTCAGTGTCAAAGATGACCTGTAGTTATTGTTGAATAGGTAGCAATAGAAAGAGACTTAATGAGCATAGTTAAGATGTTGAAATTTATTTTTTTAAAGGATACTTTAAACCCCAACTCACAACTTAATAAAATGAGTAGTTACCATAGCAACCATTGCATCATTCTTGATCTTCATAGAATGCACTTGCATAATGCATTCATTGTAGATTTTTCTGTTGTTTGGAGAAATTAAGAAATAAATGGACACACTTTCCTGCAATTTATCTTGCTGTTTTGTGCAAATTTAAGTAAGTATATTTAAAAAAAAAACATATAATTCAGTTTCCATATTTACCTTTTAATGATAATTTCTTATTCATAAATGATGAGGTTCCACTTAAATTAAGAAACTACTAATGTGTTATCCCCTCAAATGCTGTTTATACATAGCTTTAACCCTGAATAACAAGAATACTTTTCTGTGATAAGAATTGGTAGTTGGAAGTTATCAAAAAAGATGCATGTGGTTCATGAATGAAAAAGTTTGCTTCTGGACAGTCTGTAAAAATTTGAATGAGATTGTTGTTTAGGCATTTAATGCCCTGGATTCCACCAGTGATCTAGACTTCTCTAGGCTGTACTCCAGTGAAGTATAAAAGCCTAATCAGTGAACTAGCAGATCCTAATGAGCATGCCCTTCCTGTGTTTATTGACATGTAGGTCAGATCTGACTTGTGAAAAGCTGACTAGGAGAGTCTGTGTGCATAACAGTCACAAATAATAATTTTTATCTCTTAGTATTGTTGTAATATCAGTGGTCTCCAGTCTGAACATATTTTACAAGTTCATTTATAGGTTGGCTGTGGTCATAAGACAATAATATAAATGATACTTGAGTGTAGGTGAGCCCACAAAAGCCTGGTCAGTTACATACCTGAACTATAGACCAGTAACCATGGAAACTATGCTCATTTCATAGCAATAGTCCTACCAGAAAATACAGTGAAAATTCCAGCTTAGAATCTTGGACTATTAGGCTAGGAACCTTAATCATTATCAATGATTCCCAAGCATAGCTGATCAGCCGACTCACGTGCAAGCTTTTGAGAAAATTCCTGCATTCTGTCTACAGTTTCAGAATCCCTGTCATCAGCATTGAAATTTGTCATATTTTGGAGCAGTGATCTAAACTAAACTAGCTCCTTCATTTTACAGATGAGTGAGCTGAGTCCCAAAAAGATTAAATGACTGCTTGAAGTTTGGACAGTTCATCAGTAGCATTATATATACTTTATGAGAATAAGAGTTTTTTCTTCCAGTTCCAACACTAATATTGACTCCAAGTGTTGGTAGAATGGAAGGGAAAATGAGAAGCGGAAAATATTTCTAGAATTTGTGTCGGGAAGGAGGATATAAATTGATGGAAATGGGTGCTAAGTTGGGTATGTATGATTAACTGCGTTGGTGTTTTTTAGGGAGAAATGGCAGGGAAGAAAATAAGTGGGACTAGGATAAAGGAGGAGGCAAGGGTTTCATTGCAATAGTAAGGGCAGGTGTGAGACATGAATCGTGAGTCTGGAGTCAGGGAATAATTTTCCTTTCCCCTCTTATCTCTGGTTGAGGAATTGATGCGAAGCAGGAAGACGAATGAAAATGAGGTCCTTCTCCTGTGGTAGTAGATGGCTCCTTAACTCCCATCCTTCCCCAACCCATTTGTGCAGCTAACTTTATCGATGGTGATATTGATGGTGATGAACAGCTTTAAGGTGAAGACTGGGGGGAGGGCAAGATAAGATTGTGAAGACCACCAGATAGGTGTTATGTACTCTTTTACCACCTTTTTCTTCTCTACTCCATTTTACCATCTGTCCTATGTCACCTTTACAGACCCTGTGCCAATTTGTACAAAGGTAAAGTGAGAATTGGTGATAAAGGTCAATGTTCCGAGCACTACTGTTATCTGAAGTAGTTACCAAAAGATAAGGAAATGCCTAGAAGCCATAACCAGAAGGGGTGTTTTTGGTGCCAACTATTTATAGATAGGAGATAATCCATTGGATTGAGTGTATAAATGTACTTGAATATATAAGTGTCTTCATCTTTGCTATGCCGAATTTTTAAAATTTGACCTTCACATAAACCAAAAATATTTTGAATACATCATGAGAGTTGTAAACAACTTTTTAATATGAAACAACTAGTTTTGCTTCCCAAACAGGGACTTCATTGTTTAATCTGATCTGTCTGATAAGTACATAGCAAACTGAGAACTGAAGTACGGTTATGTGTGTTTTTACTTGCCTTTGTATAATTTTTCCCCAGAATCCTATTTGTATAATTATTATTACGCTTCACATTTATTTTTCTAAACTTTATTCAGGTAAAAACTCCAAGAAAACGTAAAAGGTTACAGCTGTCAGCAGTAAAAGTACAGTCTCCATTCCATTTAGTTTTGAAATTTTTTACCAGTCTTGTGAACCAGCCACTCCATGGGAGAAAGATGAGGCATTCTGCTTCCATAAAGATTTATAGCCTTGGAAACCCAATGGAGGTTGCTGTGAGTTGGAATCAGCTCAATGGCATTGAGTTTGGTTTGGGTTTGGTTTGGTATCTTGCTAGTGTCTTTAGAAAATTTCGTCAGTTTTATCCAGTTAAATTTACCAGTAGCACAGTAGTTGAAGTGTTCGTTTGCAAACTTAATGGTCAGAATTTCAAACCCACTATCTTCTCTTTGAGAGAAAGATGCTACAGTCTGCTTCCATAAAGATTTACAGCCTCGGAAATGCCATGAGGCAGTTCTGCTCTGTACTAAAAGGGGGCTATGAGTCGCAATCTACTCAATAGCAGTGGTTTTTGTTTTTTTTTTCCTGTGTGGGGGGATAAGTTATATTATATACCAAGACAGAGTTTATTATATAAGTCCATACAGTTTATACATTAATCGGAGAAGAATAAAAGTACATTCTGAACAGGTAATAGTAGTATTAGGGTTGTGGGATTACAGGTGATTGTTACACTTTTCTATATTTTTTAAAAAATCAATGTTAGTGATTTTTATGACAATATCATAAAAGTAATCAAGCCAAATCTAATCAAACTCACTGCCGTCAAGTCAGATTCAACTCATAGCGACCCCTCCTTGGGTTTCCGAGGTGGTATCACTATGAAAGTAGATTGCCCAACCTTCCTTTGGAGGAGTGTCTGGTGGGTTTGAACCACCAGCCTTCTGGTTAGTAGTCAAATGCCTTAGACACTAGACCAAAATAAAATACATTACTGATAATGAAACAGAAGAGGAGAATTCAGGGTAAGTTGTTCTGTATGCTGAGTCCATAAAAAATGGTGTTATAAAAGTTAACAGTTGTTAGCATCACTTTAAGAGTGAGAGACTGCCTTAGACTTGGTTCACTAGAGGGGCGAAACCAGTGTATAAATATAAATCTATATAGAGACTTTATTTTAAGGGAATGGCTCACACAGTTGTGGAGGCTGGCAAGTCCCAAATCCATGAGTCAGGTTTCAGGCTGGAGGCTTCTCCTGACACATGTAGTTGCAGGGCTAACAAACCCAAAATCTGCAGGTCAGATGACAGGTTGCTGGCTCATGTCCCAAGAACCAGAGGTCAAAGGATGGTAAGTCAGATGCAGGATTGAGAGAGAGCAAGCTTTACCAGAACATCCATGTATATTGGATACAAGCCACACACACAGAGAAACTGATTGGCTTTTCAACTGTCAGCTGCTCAGATCAGATCCCAAAGTGGAGGAAGATTGTTATATTACACTATAGAAGAGCAATCAGTCTACAGTCAGCCAAACCACTGAGAAGATAATAGCCTTGCCAAGTTGACACATCACATCAACCCCTTGTCCACTTGACAGGTGTGCACATCTTAAACCATACATAATCCCTGAACAAAGACAATTACAAAGTTCTTCTGGTGCCTAACATAATACAACTAACATGCATGTAATGGAAATGCATTACCTTGTTTACATCTTATAGTTTATAAGTAATAGGATGAAAGAGGGATGAGAACAAAAATACTTACTATATATACACACAGTTATGTGTCACTTAACATCCACAATATGTTCTGTGAAATAGGACGTTATGTAATTTGGACATTATGCAAGCACTATATTAAAACTTTATGTATTGTCTTCATCACTGTTGCTCAAGCTGCTGGTGGAGGCTTGAGGAACGAGCACTAACAGCAGAGGCAACTGAGAGTGCGGCGGTGGGAGCAGATTGAGAGGAAGCAAGTGAGGAGGGAGTGGAGTACACCCTGCCTTGCCTGCTGTTCTACCTGGCTGAGCAGCATGAGCAGCCATTGCCTGTCTGCACATCAGACAAAAGAGCCTGTGCCCAGGGCCATGTCCTCTGCTTCACTTAAATGTTTCCCAGTTGTGGTCCACTGTTTCAGACTTTCAGGTCGTTGAAACCATTAGGGGTAAATTGTAAAAGAACCACTATCCTTTTTTTTTTTTCTTTTAAAGTAAAAAAAAAAAAGCCCTATGGGACCACAGACTTAGACTTAGATGTGGTCATTCTCTGGATGGATGTTAAGTGACACATATCTGTGTGTGTGTGTGTGTGTTTAAGCTACTGCCATTGAGATGATTCCAACTTGTAATGACCCCCATTGGGTTTCCGAGGAAGTAAATATTTATGAAAGTAGATTATCTCATCTTCCTTCCGTGGAGTGGCTGGTCGGTTTGAACTGCTAACCTTCTGGTTAGCAATCAGATGCCTTAGGCGCTGCGCGATGAGAGCTCCTTTGTATACATATATGTATATGCACACATATATATATGCATATGTACATGTATAATAGAACAAGGAAGAAATACTCATAGCAATTATAGTTTTCATTTCTGCAACATGATCATAGCTGGTATTTAGAACTACCTTCTTCTGCCACCTGTTCTGTATTCCCTTTGTCCTCAGCAGGTTACTCAGCTGGTCTTTGCCTGTTGAGGTGACCCAGACCTTCATTTCTGAAGGATCTGGGTCATTAGTAGTCATGTCAGAGTTGATTTGCTACAGTTTTCCCTTGACTTTAATCACAAGGTATGGTAGTACTAAGAGATGCCCTAAGGGATCTCCTGTATTCTGGACATACTCTTCTTTACTTCTGTTATTTAAAACCAATCCACTTTCACTGTGATGATCAGGATCAGTCATACCAGCCAATATGGTAACTCCCTTCTTTGCCTGTTAATTTGGGCATGGAGCCTAAAGTGGCTTGGTGGCGTTCTTAACTTCCAGTTCAGTGGAATCAATGTTGTACCTCCTGCTGGGAGCATTCTTTCCTTTGGAACTAAGACTGCTAGACCTGCAGAACATAAGGTTCGGGGACAGGAAGCAAAAATTTTGCAAGTGGGTCATGAGGGGTGATAGTGAGTAGCCCCACTCCCATTTCTACCCCTTAATTCCTGGACCCTGTGAGTCCTGGATATGGGAGAAACAGCACTAAATGTTGGACACTGATTTAGAGTATATCCATACTTCCGGAGAACATTGCCCCAACCCTGCAAGGTATTGCTACTTAGCTAGTGTTGCAATTGTGTCCTTAGAAGGCCATTGCATTCTTCTATCAAGCCAGTCACTTTAGGATGATGGGGAACACAGGAAGACCAGTGAATTCTGTGAGCATGAGTCCATTGCCACACTTCATTTGGAGTTAATTGAGTCCCTTGATCCTAGGCAGTGGCGTGTGGGATCTTATCACAGCAGATAAGTCCACTGTGTATCCACAGATGGTAGTTTCGGCAAAAGCATTGCATGCAGGAAAGGCATATTTGTATCCAGAGTGAGTACATACCCAGTAAGAACAACATACCACCCTTTCCATGGTGGAAGTAGTCCAATGTAATCAACCTACCAGCAGATTCCTGGCTGATCACCTCCAGGAATGGTGCCATGTTAGGAAGTCATGTTGATCTCAGCTGCTGGCATATTAAGCACTCAATAGTGCTTGTAGCTAATTCCTTAAAAAGTTGAAATAGAGTTCTGGCAAGATGGCGGACTAGGCAGAAGGA